>NC_046363.1:14741497-14916518 GCF_011125445.2 Fundulus heteroclitus
AGAAGTACCAACCAATTAGTGTCCAGATAGTCCTTGTCAGAACTGATTAGGACAATAATTAGCTGTACATGACAATAGGTTAACACAGCAGTGTCTTCATTTAGCAGTTTTGGTAATGAAAATAAAAGTCATCTGAAGGTTTTACTGTTGTTTTTCTTCTTGTCAACCGTCGGATTTAAGATCAGACTTTTCTTTATTGCCAGTTACCTTTTAGTTTTGGTGGTCCTTCCTTGATGGCCCTGCCTTTTATCAGTTAAGCTTTGTAGTTGGGTTTTGTCAGATGTTACATAATGGCACAACATTTTAAAGGGTTAAAATAGGGTTAAAAGGTTTACTGTAGTCTTTGGCTTGCTCACATTTAAGAATTTTACAATCTTAATTCAAGCTAATGCTAGTTTTACAAACTGCTAATCGTTAAGATAAATTCCATCAGTACCACGTGTACTGCTGCAGAATCTCTATTCAAGCCTGACTCTTACGACTCACGGCGGATTAAGAAGCATCCAGTTACCTGTTGTCTCTTCTCAAACTCCAGTTTAATTGGGGACTTGATACAGTTACAGGTGTCATGGTAGGTCTGTTTCAGTGCCAACTCCATCAGATGCTTGTGGTAAGCCCCGGCCATGTTGCCACAAACAAAAATAATAACATTGGCCAAAATCTGTGGAGAAATAGAGAGAGAAAGAGCAAGCTGAATTGTTAATTTAACAAAATATATCCTTGAAGCCTAAAGAGTCTTAGATTACACATTTCAGACAACAAAGTTGCAGATTCGTTGAACAATTATGGTTTTGCACCCAGTTACGAAGTCTGGGCTTTCAAAATGTTGACTTGTGCCTTGAACGGTGGCACATTTTTAAACATAGCTTAACGCGTTGATAACTACAAACAAGACACAGTAAACACTTCTTATGACATAAAGCATGGCCTGATTTTTTTTATTTACTCTTGTATGTTCATATAAATAATGTGATCACATAACACTGAGAACTGAAAAACTCCCAGCTCTTTATCGTGTAGCAGGAACGTCACCTTAACTTTAAAGAGGCTTTAAATCCCAGGAGATGTGTTGCCTATTCATTTATGCCCTGGTAGGGCCTTAGATGACAAGTTACATTTAAGAGAGGGGTCAATTTAACGCCGTAATTCCACATCCTCTGCTTCTGTACGTGTCCGTTCCATTCCTGACCGCCACCGTGAGTCCATGAAAAGCAACGGCAAATACAGCCGCGGTCACTCGTCTAGCTCCGCTCCGACGTTTCTTGGAGCCCGAGGAAAATATGTACGATCATCGCCATTTACAGGCAGAATGCACATCCATTTGAAGATTCCTATGTTTCAAATTAAATGTTGAAATGACAAATCTGCTTTGTTATTTGGTGCAAAAAGAGTGGCTTGCATCCATAAAACAGTTAATTTTTTTGTGAATATTTAAAAATGAAATTTGTGGTCAACAATGAATTTACACGATTTGACTTTGACAAACCGGAGGTTGTTGACACTCTTTTGAAATGCAACTCACCAGTTGTAGCAATAATAGTAGCATTTAAACATTAATTACATCACTATATGTTTGTACCACACTTATAATGGCTTTATGCACCTCTAAGGATCTAAACTGTATTGTAGTCTTTTAAATTAGTTTTGTGTCAAAACTCAGTCTAGAGTCTAGCCTTTTAAAAAGTCTTTCAAAGTTTTTCTTTGGACTTTTCCTTTTAATAATAAAATAAATAAATAAATCATTTAAAAAAAAATCAGTATGAAATGTATTATTTGCCAAGCTGTCTGTTGTGCATTGACAAGATGAATTGAAAAGCAGAGTGTTTCACTTGAAACCTTCCTGTTTTTTTTTATGTTGCAGTGTTACGAAGAACCAAATATCTGTGTTGTTATAACATCATATATGCAAGAGCAAAGGGAATGCGTCTGTAGAGAAGTACAGCCCACTTCTTTAAGGTCATAAGACTTCAGTCATCATTATTCATGTGGAAGAAATGCAGACATCTACATTATGTTTTCAGAAACCAAATATAAAAAAAATAATCCAGAAGGTTCATCACAAATGTTGAAGTACTTTTGTTGCAGTTATTTTCAATGCACATTGTATTCAGGGTTGAGGTGGAGAATGAATGAAGAGTTTTCTTTTCATCCTCCAGCCTACAGTCGCATAATGACAGCCTGACTACACGAGTGATTCTTCTCTTTTTGATCATATTTTAGATTAATTAGATGGTATTTTTAGAAAAAGAGATGACAAGGACAGAATTAGAAAAATACTAAATGCACAATCACCGACTCAAATCCTAAATGTGGAAGGATTAAATATAAGTTACAGGCAAAAGGACTCAACTGAGGGCGTTCGCCTCTATTAAACGCACCGGTCCATCAAGTCTCCAATCAGAAAAGTTAGTGTAAAGTTTAATGGAGTTGACAAAGTGGAAATGTCAGCATGATCGTTTCTAACCTAACAGCTCTTAGTCGGTTTGAATGCATATTAATACAGCATTTAAAGCGTGGACCTTTAATAGCCGGCATTTAATGATCCCAAGTGGATCAATTTGAAATGCCTCTTATTTTGCTGTTCCAAAAGCTTATGATGATAAAACCAACACAACACAGGCAGTTAATTGCATTTTCAATTGCCTCACATTTCAGCATAGGCTGTCTCTAAAATAGTAGAACTAGAAGTTCATGTTTCCACTGCTTCAGTGATCTACGCCTTCTGAGATGTGGATTTAGGTACAATCCTATTCAATCTTTGTAGAAACAAACATAACATTGCCCACATCTCTACTTCTAGCTATTTGTGCAGGCCTCACGCTCAAGTTGAAATACGTAATGCCTTTCTTGGCTCTTTGAGGTATTTGCCAACAAGTGACATTATCATTTGAGATACAATATGTTTATATTACCCTTGTAAATCTATCTCTCTCTATCTATCTATCTATCTATCTATCTATCTATCTATCTATCTATCTATCTATCTATCTATATGTATATATATATATATATATATATATATATATATATATATATATATATATATATATATATATATATATATATATATATATATAATGTTGTGAGATGCTTTTCTAGGTTTTACAAAATAAGAACATTATAGACAATAGGGTGGTCCTAAACAAAATGTACAATATTACTCCAAAACAGTTAGATCACGCACTTCAGGGAAGGAAGTTAAAAATGTTTTGCTCTTTTTAACAAAGGGAGCAAAATGTATTTAACCGCATGTGTAGTTACTTCGAGACACAGTAACGAAAACAGACAATGAAGAGATTAAAAAGCAGCAGTAAAGGTGTTTTTCAAAGATACACTGGGAGCAATTTTATGTTCTTCTAAAAAGCAAACATGGAAAGTATTTCTTCCAGAATGGCATAAAACTTAAACGATACGTATATGCTGTCCTGATAATCACTTTTCTTTTATTATCTTTTTCAGTTTCTGCCAGCGCATGAATAAGCTTCCTGAATGTTTCACACACGCAACAACACTGTGTGAAAGAAAGTGACCTTTAAATAGAGTCGGGTTTTTTTTTTTAAATTAGATTTTTATCTTTTACAGACTATGCTAAATTTAGTTTTAGCTTAAAGGTCACATATCCTTGCTAATGATATAAGCTAGGGATGTAGCACAAATAGTGATGTAGAAATACAATTTTTATATGCTAGATCAAGAGATTAGAAGTCACAGTTAAAGAACACCATTTCATTTTACTTGTATAATCTCAACACTAAACTAAACAAATCATGTATGACAAAATTAAATATCTTGTAGTTAGATACATCCCAAATGATTAAATCAGCATTATGTATTAATTTTGTGTGCTTTCTTAAAGGAGGGATCTAAACTCTTATATAAACTCGTGTTGATCAACTCTCGAACTGGTTATGTTTCTGTTCCACTGCCCATAAAATGAAGAGGATTTCATTTTAAAATATGTTAAGTTTAACCCACAAGGGAATCTAATTTTAACAGGGTTGGATTGTATTTTTTTTATATGTACTCATAGTAAATTTGGAGCATTTATTTGAGGTTTCGAGCTTGTTTTTAGATTGGATCACACCAATACACATTAAGAATGTTCAACAGATATTCAATATTTATATTTATTATATGTGGGAATTAATTAATTTGGAAATGTTCATTCATTAAATTAAGTCCCGTGACAGACAATATGTGAATGGTCACCAATCACCACTTCTGGTTTTGGTTTTTGTTATTATCACTGCATGTTTGTGATTAGTTAGGTGATAGTTTGTATCATACCCAGTTAGGGATGTAACCTTGCTCATGTTGTTAAAATAAATAGAAAAAAATTAATGAATCAATTTATTTATATTAAATTTATTTATAAATTTATTTATAAATTTATATATATATATATATATATATATATTTTTTTTTTTTTTTTTTTTTTTTTTTTTATTTATTTTAACAGCATGAGCAAGGTTACATCCCTAACTGGGTATGATACAAACTATCACCTAACTAATCACAAACTTACTTGCATTTTTGTCCTGTTCCCCAACAATAAACACATTACTGACCCCAGTTTCTAGCCTGAGATGTATATATATATCAAGTCCAGGTATTGAGCGTTTAACGAAAATGTACCGAGAACATTTTGGCCACTCCTCCGTGTTAGTGATCCTTAGAGAGGCTGCTAATTGAAATTTCCCTTACGTCTTCCATAAGGTAGTCCCCAGAGGATGATCCGCTTACCTGCCACACTACTGCCTCCCTGTGACCAGCTGTTGTGGACAAGCAGACACTCAACACAATGGTGTGAGAGGCGGAGGTCAGGACACTGGCAATGATGGCTTCCCGCATAGAGAAGGGTAGCATGGTGTAAGCCACAAACACAATGAACAGGAAGAAGGATACCTGCAGAGAAAAAGACTTGCTTATAAAACAGCTCCTGAAGAAAACGGAAATGAAACACAACAGGGGAAAATGGGGTGGGGTAGGGGGTGCTTAAAATACAAAATATTAATATTACCCTAAAAAATATACATTATAAAATAGTTGCAAAAGGAGAAGAGGAAAAAGAAGATATATTTCTACACATATCTCAACCATTTTTGCATTCTTGCTGATCATTCAATAATAATTACTTTTCTATTGTTATTAACTTTACTGCAGGAGGCAGAATGTGGGTATTCTGCCTCCACATTTCAGATCCGGAACCTGCAACACTGGCAGAGCTTCCACCTTCTACTGAAGGGTTAAAGTTGTTCATCTGCTTGCCCTGCATGAACAGAAAGAGGCCAGTGTTCTCACAGGCCACAGCCTGCCATCACTTAACCCTCCATGGCCTATTTGCCAGGCCAGTGGGTACGCAGCAATGCAGAGTCAGGGTCAGTGGCAAGCATAACGTTCAGCACAGAGGAGGAAAACTATGATGAGAGCTTGTGGAAGTACCGAACGGGGAATAACCTTCTCACCCGACTTTAAAACAACCGGGGCTGAAAATATGGATTGTTGACTGTCTCTTTAGATATAGGCTTCCGTGCAGCTTTGAAAAGAGTGAATTATTCTCAGAAAGTCTATCCTATCTCGCCTGCATATGTTCTTCTTTTTTTTTAAAAAGCCAACATGTTATGATACTGGTCGGCAGCTTTAAACTACACATAAAATAAAGATAAACTAAAATAAACCTTTTAAGGTCACATGACCTATGGAATAAACAGAATGGCAATTTTGTATCACAACCATTGTCTGCAGAATTAGCATTTGGTGTTTCATGGTATTCTAGAAATGTGTTTTAAATTTGCAAACGGCACTAGTACAAATTAAAATTGGCGTGCAAATTGTGGAACCATCTTTAATCAGTCGCTTTTTATTTTACAGATGCAACAGAAAAAATATCACATTTTCTTGTAATTTTTGTGCATATGTCATAGCATAATCACAGTTTCCATGGATAATTGTTTCAAAACCCCCATTTAAGATTGTTGTGCATTTACAAACAGATAATATGAGTTCCAAATTTTATGAGAATATTTGATATTCAGGGTTCCATAGTGGCCTTGATTTCTCAGAGGATTGGGGGGAGGGTGGGACAATAACTAACAATCCAAACCCTACTAGATGACAAATGTAGATGCATACATTTAGAAGCACCCATTCACTTAACTGTGATGGCCCCATAAAGGTCAGAAAACTGATTTTCATTCAACGAGTAAGGGTGTAACAGCTTAAAATCCAAAAACAGAAGGGAGCCGCTAATTGCTGCCCACTAACACCTCACTCAGGAACATAATTTGTTTAGAGCCCAAAAAGCCTTTGGCTGAATTAATGCTGTGAAACCCAATGCTGGTAATTCAATCACGAAAAGTGTACCAAGCGCAATTCAGAGACTACAGGGCAAAGGATTAGAACTGAGTTGTGCATACTTGCTACGTAATGCTTTAATAAAATACCAAAGGTGGTTCATTGACTCCAAGCACACGGTGACCTTCTCCTGAAACAATTACATGAATAAGAAATCTTAGTGGTCCGTCATAGGAAAGTCAACTTTGGCCTCCCCCCCCGTGAATCATTTCCTTCATAATGACGCTGAAGACAGTCAATAAAACTAATTAGGGAGACAGGGCGTCAGTTACATCAGGCTTTTAGTCTGCGCCGCGGCTGTGATTAGTTTACAAGTTGGACTGTAAATCTAAACTGTAACCTGTGAGTGTGGAAGCCTGTGGGATCAGGTGCTGACTGTGTGCCTGCTACTTAATACCAAAGCGGACAGATGCTCATTTAATTTCTAACCACTCTCACTAAGTCAGGGTAAAAAGACAGATCTACTGATTTATACCGAAGATGTGGCAATGAGTGGAGTGGATGAAAAACAATCTGCCAGATTGGCTGGTTTGTAATTTCCGCCATCAGTCTTCGCATGGTAATCAGTAAAATAAATTAGGCGCAGGAACAAAATTTTTTTCTCCCTGTTTTACATCAAAGCACACATTTACCCTCTGTCTCAGTCTCTCCCATTTGATTCGTCCCCATGCTCCTCACCCCCTTGGCATTCTATCGCTTCTCTGGTTCGTCTTTTTCTGCTCCTTACTCACTTTTTCTGCTGCTCAAATTTGACAGTGACTTTCCTAGACCAAAACCTCTGTCTGTTAAATCTTAATGAGACTGGCTGTATACCAAGCGTGTGTGTGTGTGTGTGTGTGTGTGTGTGTGTGTGTGTGTGTGTGTGTGTGTGTGTGTGTGTGTGTGTGTGTGTGTGTGTGTGTGCACCTGTATCCAAGAGACACAGAGGGGGGAAAGGAAGTGATGAGGCAGGATCTAGACATGTCTCAGGCTGGACCACACAGATAAGCTCTTCTCCTAACCATTAGGGGATAGAAAAGCTTTGTAGGGTGAGAATAAGTAACCAATTGATTTCTGGTTGGAAGAGAGAAGAGGGCCAATGGCAGAGTAACTTTTGGAGGGGAGGCAGTGAGCAGAACACCGCCAAGGGCATCACTGGTGGACCAGTCCTGTAGAATCTGCCGTACTTTATAGTGTGCTTTAGTATAAGTCCAATTTTTGGGGGGGTTAATACATTAATAATGCATTACTGCAGTTTTGCTTCATCGCTACAAACAAAAAAAAAAAGTATGTCTTGTAGTTGATGAACCCCAATTAAAATCAAACGTCTATTCAATTCAGTAATAGCAAAATACACTATTAATTAGCAATAATCACACAAATTAAATTGGATCTTCGTACTGTACATGGTACTGTACTAAACCACCAACGTTTACTAATATGAACAAATCCACAGGTGCTTTTGTTTGCTAAATAAAGATAAAACGTATTTTTCACAACTGGACTCAGCCTTCCAAAATGGTTGTTCAGGAAATGTAAACTTACTCCCTGAATCAGTTATGGTTAAATAACTTATTGCCAGCTGAAAAATATTTAAACATTCCATAGATATGCAGTGAGAGGCTTTACCTGCTTGTTTTGTTAAATACAGCTGATGACTTTTTTTGGATGGACATTGCATATTCCATAGTGAAGACCACTCCACTGGTGTGCTAAATGAATGGCTACATTGCTTAAAAAAAAATAATAATAATAATAATAATAATAATAATAATAATAATAATAATAATATTAAAAAAAACTTCAAAGCCTCCAATCACGGGCATCCTGGACAAACCTCAGAATGAGTGTTATCCTGATTATTTGTCAATTACCATAACATAATTTTCACATGTTGAGTCTGTCTGCTCTTTTTCCCCCGTATTCAAACAGTTTTTTTTTCTTTTCCACAATGGCTGACAGTTGACAGATATAATGGTGTAAATATGTTTGATTTCACAATAAACATAGAAATGTAAATGAATAAAGGAAAAGTGTGGAGATGAAATGGCCTTAAAATTAGAAATCAGAGATGGCCCTTTCCTTTCATTGCCAGAAAAGTGACAAATTATTTATTTCACACTGAATAGTATGACTTAAGGGAGGCCTTAGACTTAGCCTGAGTTATTGGCAAAGGACATATGTATTATTGAAATCTTTTTCATTACAGGCTGTCTGAAGAGATGTGACGCACATTATTTTCAATGATACATGAATTGGGTTTTCTGGTCTCATCTGCAGATAATTAGAATAATGAATACTGCATACTAAGATGGACTGGCATGAAAAGGCTAATGAGTCATTTCCCTTTACCCATAAAGTTTCAACAACCGAGTAAACAAAAAAAAAAGGATGCAGTCCCTACAAAAAAAAAAGTAGTCTATTGAGAAAGTGTTAATTGATATGGCTAAGAAGCTGCAGAGAGCAGAGGTAGGTAGTATAATGGCTTAACGTTTGCAGTGAGCACAAGGAAGTAATGAATGGAGAGGTGTGTGAATCAGAGCATCTTTAGCTACCTCTTTGTGATCAATGAGTACACACCAGACATCTGTCTTGGTAAGTACTGCTGAACGAGTACAGCTTTCACATGATGGAGACCTAATGTACTGAGGTGTTTTCAATGAGCTCTGGTGCAGGCTGCATCTTGCGGTGGTTACCAAACCTGCGTATATTCCCACATTTAATTCCTAACAACTGTAGATGGAAAAACCAGCACATGATAGCGTAGTACACACACCGTAGTTCTATACACCGAACAGAACAAATCTCATGGAAGCTGCAGCTAAACTCCCATATTCTGAGGGAAAAAGTGCTCAACACAACATCTCTGGAGTAAAAATGACCATTTCCTCTGCATATATGCAGAAATCGTTGTGTGACAATCAGTATGTGTTATAATGTCTATACTGTGCAGTATGTTTTTCATAAAATTCCTGCACCACGAGAAATAGTGCACACATGTAAGACTTCTTTATGCAAACTGAGTTTCATAATATCAACAGGCAGCTGTGCAACATTGACTCAGAAACTTGACAAATAAAGTTGTCACAGGGTTATTGTGTGTAATTTTATTGCATTTTTTTTTTCATTCTATTTTAACTGTTTTCATTGGTGTACTTTGAATTTGAAAAAAATGTGGGGATTTGTTCTTTTTTATTCAACACGCTAAATAAATCGGCCATGAATTAGAAACAAATGGCCTTCTAAATGGCCAGCCAATTATAAGGCAGCTGATTAATAAAAGACCAAACGGTAGATGGCAAGAGATAGACTGAAGTATGCCAAATTCAGCATTCCAGCAACAGCAGAGGACAACGAAGTCCCAGTGCTACAGTAGGAAGTCTACCCACAGCAGCAGAGGTATTGGCTACAGCAGGGGGAAAATATGTGACTTTTGGAAGAGTCAAGGAATCTGTGCACACTGCCTGCAATGCAGCATTTCTTCATATTTGCCATAAGAATTACTGGTTGACTTCCTCCTCCACCAGAGGGCTTTGTCGCAGGTGGATACCTGAGATGTGAATGTGGGATGGCCAGAGATCATGATGACCCTTTAGCGTGACTTGGATTTTTAACTTCATTACTTTCATGTTTAATTTTCACTTTCTTCCATCCATATTCTTTTGACAGTAATATGTTTTTACTAGATTAGTGTTACCGTTGTCTTTACTTTGTCATCACATTTTCTTTTCCATCTGATTTAGAAAAGCGAGCATCTTTTACGTGCAGAAAAGGACTAGATCAGTTTAGTAAGGCTGATTAACAGCTGTTTTCACTCATTGCTGTCATAACTTTTGGGACTTTTTCTATTGGTGCAACAGACACACAACCCTGTCTAGTTTTCATCAAGTATATGCATTACTTCTGCATATAAGTACTTGTCATTTATCTAAAAAGTAGATAATTCCCCCCATTAAGACAAAGGGCAAATTATTACTGAAAGTTTAGGTAAGGTATCCAAAACAATTTGTATTATATTCTTAAGATTTTTCTTTTTAAGAATCAGAAAGTAGAGACCTGATTGAACGTTACTAGGCCTATTTTTCTATTTTTGTGGGGGAAAAAAAAAAATCAATCAAACATTAGAATATTGACTTGTTGTGGTAGTAGAAATAGTCTAAAGAGAGTCCACTGAAATCAGAAGGCAGTCTTTTATGCTTTACATATAAATGTATAATTTATGATACCCACAGAATTACAAACAAAACACTACCCAAAGCATTGATCCAGATAAACCCAACATTCGCAATTTTTAGGTCACTTCCTCAGCAACTTTCTATGAATGAGCCAGAAATAAACTCACATGTGTATTGATGTGTAAAATGTGTAAAATCAACTGCTGAAACAATGACAAACAAAATGCTTTGTCTAGCTAATACAAGAATTATATATATATATATATTATATTTCAACTTAGCTTGTCTTTAGGCCTACAATTCCTTCATGAAACATACTTGATAAACATCTTAAAACCTAAAACTAATGATAACCACACATTGACAAACATATCATCAACAACCCTTGCTTACCTGATCCCATGGACAGATGATCCCACCAGAAAACATGAAAAGGTAACCCATTGCAACCAGGCAAGCCCAGATGACCAAGGAAAAAACACGTAAAAGCTTCTTGAAGATGGACTCAATGCAGACAAGAACAAACACTGTCAGGAATATAGCCAGTGCCGTGGGCACCGTGATTACAAAGGCCACATGGTCTGAGATGCTCTGAAAAGGAAAGGAAAAAAGAATCATAGTCATAAAACATTTCAACATAAGATTTAGAAGAGAAAAAGATGCAATCAGAAACAATTTAAAGCCTGATACAGGTAATTGCAAGGAAACTTCACTTTCAGATTTTCTTTGTATTTGATACGTTAGACCAAAACATACATTTCCCTCATGTTTTCTGCATTTTTATATTGGGTGTGTAAATATATTCATTTGTATGTTGTAAATTGTGTGTTCAGAAAAACACCGACTTTGTTGAACAGGTAGATGTCTCAGAAATATTTGTATCAAAAATTATACATTTGCAGTTATAGTGTTATGGCATAATCGAAGAAGCATCTATTTTCAAAGAACGGTTACAAAAAATTCAATTTGGGAATCTAAAGCTAACTTAGTGTAAAAGCCTGTTCCCTGAAGTTGGTTTTCTAAAAAGTACTCGAGCTTAACACTAGAAATAAAATGTTCACATTTGTGAAAGTGGAGACTTAATAAGAATCTGAAAAGAGAAGGGGCTTTGGAATGAAAAAAAGATGACATAATAAATACATGCAAATACGGATTCATAGTAATTTCTAGTATAATGCAAAGTCAAATAGCATCTTATTTTGTCTTTAAAAATATATATTTGTCCCACATAGGCTGAGTATATAAACTTTAGAAGACATCATTCCCCTTAGTGACCACCACAGAGTGTACACTGAACCATATGGCTGAACTGACATGTATTTGGGAATATAAAACATGTATGATAAAAAAAAAAAAAAAAAAAAATATATATATATATATATATATATATATATATATATATATATATATATATATATATATATATATATATATATATATATATATAAATAAATATTATTATTAGTAGTAGTAGTAGTAAATGTATCAGTAAATGTATCAAAGATAGATCAAATAGAAATGCCATTCAAAGAGACAATACAGTAATATATAAGGGAAAACCCTTCCAGGGGTAATATCTTGCATGTTGAGGCTACATCCATAATTTATTGCTACTGCCTCCCTGCAACACACTTAGATATGGAAAATGTGATAAAAATTTCAGGAATTCCATCCAGTTAGACTTGCATCAATGGTAAAGTGAGGTGGGATGCTGGTGCCATGTTTCTGCTACATTTCATCTTCTTCTGAAGGGGGATGGAAAAGGGTCACGATCGGGTCAAAACGCTGGTGTGTCAAGCCTTTGTGGCAATATCCATTAAGCATGGGTATACATTTATAAATTTATGTGATCAAAGTTTAACTTGCATTAGAAAGGGTTTTACATTTCTCAATGTTTTGTCTCTGAAGGCTTGTGAAAAAATAACATGAATCCATCACAATAATAAAAAGATATTAAAAATACTTTATTTTTAAATTTGTTTTCATGGCTTCCCTTCAGCTTAAAAATAAACTATGCTTCTCCTTGTCCTTGCCCTCTTGATTTTCCTGACACGGTCTCCACACCAGGCTGTTCTATTTCTTTTTCTCACGCAGTCATAGCACTGGGACATGAGAGGATGTTTGTGGGTATTGAAAGCCACACAGTTTGTCTTGCCGTAAGCATGACTTTAGAACAGCAAAGGATTTAGGTCAGCCAGCCAGAACGGCAGAGGGAGGAAGGGTAGAAATGTATGCCACAAGAAGGCATGGGGCTGAGAAGTAAACAAGGATAATGGAATGAAAATGGCTGTGCTTTTTGTTTAGTTATGCAGAAGCACATCATTTACTCTGAACTAAGATTTCTTTTTTCCTTTCCTGTAAAAATCATGCTTTTAAGACAGGATCGAGACATAACAAGAATGGCAGCTTAACTTCCACTGACAAACCTACAGCTGACATAAAAATATAAATCAGATTTAAGTTAATATTACTATGTGCAAGTCAATTTAACTATTGCTAATGCTCATTTTAGAATTAAATTATCATGGAAAAAGGCAAAAGGCTGGTCAACATTGATGAGCATTTCATGTCTCCAGGAGTGGACAACAGTCTTTCTGTTGCGAATCATGTTGGGTTGGTAGTACAGGTATTTTGAAAGATCATTAGATACATAAATTTTTTTGGTTCTTTGCCCCATCACAGCTGCGTTGACTTACGAACCATTGCAGTGTTGTGTTGTTACTGTTCCCTCAGAGTTAAGTAAAAACCAGCATCATCACCAAACCTTAATTTTGTGTCTTTAATCTACTCATCTACCCAATCCCAGCAATGACTAATAACATTTTAGTGTATAGAAGGATGTTACAGAACAATCCTGAGTCAAATAAGCAAACAAACAAAAAGTCACCTAATAAGTTGATTAACTTTTGCATGTTTAGCCAGAATATCAAAGAGTCCCCATTATACCGTACAACTGTGTTTTAATGGCTTCAAAAATCTACATTCTGTGTGCCAGCCCCTCACTTTGTTTAAATCAGTATTTAACACCGTTTCAGATACATCCCAGCGGAATCAAACCCAAAACAGACTTATTTCTTCTATTTCTATTTCGTGATTTCTGCAGATATCCGGGCTGTGCTCTGCTTCGGATTTGAAAGGTTTTAAACTGAAGAAGGAAAAATAGGGACAGAGCAAAATGGATCACTTTGTAGCTGAGTCAACCATAAGCTCATACAATAACTAAGCCCCTTATCCTCCCCTTTCACTTCACATTAGTGCTGCGATAAAGAGAACATGCTGTGAGAGTCTGATTGCGGACTGGTGTACAGGTTCTGTGTGAGCATGTGCGTCTTTGTAGGGTCCAGTTTGCGATCAACTTTAAATTTGACCATTTGTGTGTTTCTATAGAATGCAACGGGATGTTTGTGCACTCATATTCACAGCTCTATTACCATCTTCATTAGCCTCCATGTATCCAGTTACAATATCTCACAGAGATCTACATCTTTTTGTCTTCCACGAGAGCCCAAGCAAATTTATACACACAGTAAAAAGCCAAATCTGATATGAATTTGCTGCACATCCTTTGATATCCCTTAAAAAGGGAAAGTGTCACATCTGAGCTGCACAACATAAAGCCACACACCTGCAAGCGTGGTCCTAAGATGGTTGTTCATTTATAAATGTTTTACTTGCTAGATGCGTGCGTGTGCATGCGTGCGTGCGTGCTAGAACGCGCGCATGTGTGCATGTGCGTGCGCAGCTTACCAGCCCCGAAGCAAAAAACACAGTCAGCAGAGCCAGGCAGGCTCCCATCACTATGAGAAGCAAAAACACAATGAGAGGATGCTGCTGGCTCATACAGTAGTAGGATTCATACAGCCAGTCCGGGGACCTGTTCCTCTTCTCCTCACCGCCTCCTTTATCCACTTCACCAGACACCCCTGCACGGTCAAGTAGATACTGTTTCCTCTTCATTACCTCTTGCCACATGGATCTCGGAGCCGAGAGGGGTGAAAAAGAAGCAGGGAAACCCGAAGAGGAGGAGGAGGTGGTCACTGCTGAGGTAGTGGTAGTTTCCACCACAGAAGAGGAGCAGTTTGTGCTCTGCTCTTTTCTCCTGCTGTGGTCTCTGTTTGAGAGTCTGTAGTGAGAACTCCTGAGCTCCAGTTTGTTTTTTGTTTCTTTCCCCACCTCCTCTCTTAAGTCCTTTAGTCGGAGGCAACTGAAGGCTGAGGTGGAGTCTGAGTCAGAGGCAGCGTGTGCTGGCCGAAAGGAACGCACCAAGGGTAGAGCGCAGCATCCTCCTCCTTCTCCCATTTCCAACATGTTGGGGTGGAAAATGAAGTGAAGCGCAGCCAGAGTGCTCTTTAGATAGATAGATAGACGGGGATAGAGAGAGAGGGAGAGGGAGGGAAGGGGAGAGAGAGAGTGAGAGAGGAGAGAGGAGAGAGAGAAGTGGGAGGGAAGTGGAGGGAGAGAACCTGGGGGGGGGTTGGGGGGATAAGGTACATCAGCAGAGAGAAGTCGGCCAGTGAAAGTGATGTTGGGGAAAGGATTATGACAGTAAAACTTGTGAAAAAAACACATTACATAGAATTATTTTGTTATTTTGTATTTAGCCAAACAAAGAAATTTTGTTTGGCTAAATCCCAAATTAGAGTTTGGACTCAGATTCAGCAAGGTTGGGGGTAAAAAAAAAAATAAAAAAAAAATTGCCTCCATCATTACATTCCGTGTTGCTCAGTGAACCTCTTCCTTTTCAGACTTGACGGTGTGCCAGGTTTCTCAAAAAACAACTCTCGAAAGTCAAAGTGGAGTTGACAGCAGGCAAACAGAAAGATACAAACTCAACATCCTTTGTGGTTCAGTATCTATGGAGATAAGCGGCAGACAGCCGGCTGAAAAACTGACGAAATTAGAGAAACTCGCGTCCCATGACATTTGTTCAAAACACTGTGCGCATCTGCGAAGACACAAGTGAAGGCGCAGCATCCACGGGGGAGAATCAAACCATGAAAGGATTTTCAAGTTTATCTCAGTGCCTTTACAAAGGATGCTCAGAAAATAACTGCTTTTGTCTTGTCTGTATGCGGTGGGAAGGTAGAGGGTTGAACAGACATTTGGAGCTGTAGAAAATGTTGACAGCGCTTAAGTCGTAAGAAATGAGAACCAATGTTTAATATTTTTAAGATGGATTAATTTTCAGAATGACTGATGGTGAGGAAGACAAAGAGGATGAAGGCAAAGCATATGACAAGGTGATAGAAAAGTATACGTTTTGTTGTGTGATAAGAGAGTCTCAGTGAAAGGAAAGGTGTACAAGACGGGGAGGAGACGGGAGGCAGTGCTGGAGGTAGCAGGGATGAAGATGTTGAGGTTTTGCTTTGTGGGTGACGAAGATGGAAAGGACCGGGAATGAGTTCGTCGGTGGGACAGCTCATGGCAGATGTGATGGAGATAAAGCCATAGAGGCCAGACTGAGAAGGTTTGGACATGTTCAGAGGAGGGATAATGAGAACATCGTTAGAATGATTGTCAGGTCTAAAACCGCCAGGCAGGAGGCCTACAGGAAAACCAAAGAGGAGATTTATGGATGGCGTTAAAAGACATGAAGGTAGTTGGTGTGAGAGAAGAAGACGCAGAAGATAAGATTAGATGGAGACAGGTGACTTTCTGTGGCGACCCCTGAAACTGAAAAGCTGGAAGAAGAAGATGGATGAAATACAAAAAAAAGGCTTTTTTGTTGCGACAAGCACTCATGGAAGATATTTTAAAAAAGAGACACTCCTACTTTGGTTTATGCTGATGACAATTTGTTTTAAGGGTAATGAGACTTGTAAGAAAAAAAACTAATTAAACTGCATTTGGTTGTAGTTATTGTCTGAAACAATCTCCATTCAGTTCTTATCCCAATTCTCGTCTCAATTTTACTCCCCATGACACAAACTGGATCGTAGTAAGAGCGCCATCTATTTTCAATAAGCATGTTTGTTTTATATATTTTCCCCCATTATTAATTTGTAACTGAGGTCAAATATTAACAAACAACAGAGCTTTGCATTATCTAGTCAAAAGAGTAAAATGTTAGAGCAAAAACAGATGCTGAATCGTCCTCTAAACTCGATGATGCAAATACAGACAGCTAGAATAAATGTTTCATTACAAATATCAGGAGGTTAAAATAACTAAACCTTTAATCCACATTGTTTTTGCCTTACCAAAACATCCGTGCCTTCAGGTATTTTATTTTTATTTTACTTGAGTTTCAACTTTGCAACTGTATAGTTTTCCGTCATGTCCGTCTGATTCTTAAATTCAATACTTCTCTTTCTATTCCTAGACCATGGATGCCCAACTCCACTGGACAAGAGCTGCCATCCTGAAGCATTCTAGATTTATTCCTTCTCTAGCAAGCCTGATTAAAAAAAAAATGGTTTGTCGCCAGGTCTCCGCAGACATCAATGACATGCTGATGGGGGGTTTCAGCCATTGAATTCATGGATGCATTTATTGAATTCAGAAATTTTGATGGTGATGCTTTTTTTTATCCTTCTTTGTGCTTTGACATAACAAATGATAAAGATTTTAAATTAAACCGAACTAGTAATCTGGTCTAATTAAAAAAAAAAAAAAAAGCTGTCTTTCTAATTTAAACTGTCTTTAAATCCTCTCTCTGCTTGTCTGCTGCAGCTGTCTGTATTCTTCCACCTATCTTCATTAAACCTGACAAACATCAGCAAACAGCTGGATGCTCTTTGCAGGAAAAGACAAGTGTTTTCACCAGGTGTGATACATAAATACCCCCCCCACCCCCACCACACACACACACACACACACACACACACACACACACACACACACACACACACACACACACACACACACACACACACACATTACTTTACATCAGACCAGAAGCCACACTGTGTTTTCAGCTGCTCTATAATACGCAAACACAACACTCGTCTTTCGGAGGCAATGGGTCAGAGAGAAAGTGTTGACTGCAGAGCTTTGGCAGGTGGAGGAGGAGAGAGGGGCGAGGCGGAGTCTTTAGCATGTCATGGGTCAGCCCGGCACAGTATTCTCACTAGCACTAAAAAAAAAACACAAGAACAACAAAATGCCTGTCACATATAAAAACACTTTTAGGGGTAACAGAGGGCGGAGAGGGGTATTTTGGACGTCACCTGTTGAACGGTATTGAACGTTTTTTCTCTTCCTGCTCTATAAGGTGGAGGTGGATGCTTTTCCTCTCTATTCTCCTCACCTTTCCCCTCACCCTCTCCCCCTCCCTTCCCCCTATCTGCCCTGCTTCTGCTTCTGCTTCTATCAATCTTTTTGCAGCCTCTTTTTACACATATTCTAAACTGTAAATTATAAATCTGGTCAGCTGGATTCTCAACGCAATTGATTACATTTTCTCAAAGAGAAGACTGGGCGAAGGAGAGCCCTTGTGCCCCGGCCGGACATTTACAGCTGGACACATTAATGGGAGGATGACCGGGTGTCTGTGCTTTTTGTTGGTCGAGGATGTTAAAAATATTTTTAAAATTGGATTTATAACAGGATTTCTGCTTTTTGGAGCTGGCGGTTACCTGGAATATCGAGAAATTCTGAAAATGTCGGCAGCTGTTTCGGCCCATATCAAAGCTGCCTTAACTATGTGAGAGATATGCCGTGCCTGTTTTGGTATCGCCATTGAGAAGATCCGGTGAGACCTTAAGACAGACAGAAAAAAAAAGGTCTGCCTGCTCGAAAACAAATGCTATTATCAGAATCTGGCTTCCCTGTGTAGGCCTTGAAGGCTGAATATCTTAATTTCTCATGGATGTCGTGTAAACAAGGCACTCTGTGACACCTGTGACCTGAAACAGAGTGCTACTGAACTGCCTGATAACGTTCCATCATAATCAATGACTACGAGGGCTGTCTGCCACAGTTCACAGACCTACACTAACACACACATGATCTACATTAACACACACGGGCACACGCACTGCGTTGTTGGGCTTTTCCTCTACTCTGCTGCTTTCTGTTTTAGCTGTAGCATCAGAAAGGTCAGATTAGAGATCTTAAATTGTAGCTTTAAGGATTTTGTTAATGTATGAATAGAAACCATTAAGCTTTGAATTTTTATGATGAAGCTTGTTCCAGTCAAACTAAAGAAGTCTAGTCAAGAATTTACTTATCTCAATGTACCGTTTTTTTTCTTTTGGTAATACATGAATAGAAATAATTAAGCTTTAAAATGAAATGAAACAAACGAGGTTATTCTAGTTGTAGCTTTCGAAACATTTGACAAAATTACTTTAGATCAGAAACCCCCACGGATCTATCTAGTTTAGTAATGTGATTTTATGCTTTCTGTATGTGTGTTAATGTTTAAAAGAAGTCTAGTAAAGGATTTACTTAGCTTATTCCTCTGTTAATGTAACATTTTCTTTTCCTATGTAATATTTCCCTCTGTAATATTTTTCTGTTCATGTACAGCAATTTGAATCATCTTGTTACTGCAAAGTGCTATATGAATAAACTACCCTTGCCTTGAATATTGATTTTGTTCAAAGTGCCTCTTAAAATTGAGGCATTTTAATTCCTAGCATGCTTTTTTATTAGTTTTAATGGAGACCTGCGATGCCTTTTTGATTGGTTTTGCTGCTCTTTTTATATCTCTTTCTGCAGGTGTAGCAGCAAACTCTGAGGATGTTATCTTGTACCCTTTTTTTCCGCCTCTGCCCTATTTTTGTCACCTTTTCCCCCTTTTAATGATTTACCTCATCTTTTTCTCTTCCTTTCACCTTTATGGCTCTGTGTCCACTGAATTTGAATTTATCCCCAAAAAATATCCTAGAAAGTTTTTTGCATATATATCAAGCAGAGCACTATGGCAAAAGCAGTAATGCTACACTTGTGAAAGCAAATCTGTTGGGCTCACGTTGGCATTAAGACAGCAATTCTTAGTGCTACAGAGCCAGACAGGACACGTAAAAAAAAAAAACAAAAAAAAAAAACAGAGAAGGGACAATTGTTAGATCAGGACAGTTAATCTATTATTGCCACTTATACTATCATCTCCCTCCTTATATTGCACCTGGCAAGAAACATCAGGCAATTTTTAAAGGGCTTTTATTTCTCCAGCTAATCTACAACGTTGCACCCTTTGTCTTCCGCTCCTTCTCTTTTGCTGACATGAAGGTAATCTCGACACGCATACTCTGTCCCTTTCTCTCTGCGTATCGCTCTTCTCGCCTTTCTTCCACTGCCTCTCAATATCATTGCTCCCCCTGGCCTCCTCCTTTCTCTAATTTTCACTTATGTGGCCTCCTTTGGTCACAGCCGGATGGGTCACACAGGTGCAGCCACCATATTGACTGAAAATGAATTTTACACAAAACGTCTGCAGTGGTTGCTTGATGAAATCCTTGATTGGCAGGACGTCCGCTTTTAAAGAAGTCAGACTGTGGAGTTTCAATAATGTTCCTTGAAAATATGAAATCAAAGACACCTTTGCAAAAATCCTACCCCTTTTATAAAAAGAGAGAGGAAATTAAGGTTTTTTCTTTAGCTGCATAGTGGCAGCTGGGATGTTCCCCAAGATCTAATGACTTTGGGAGGCTTTATTTGCTCCCATTTTTATGTGAAGCAAAAATTGGCTGTCCATCTTCTCTGTCCCACATTCCTTCACGTCTTATTGTATTAAAGCAGTGATCATTAACTAGTATTCCCCTGGCCACATAGGCCCTTGTATAAGCATCCCATTTAAATAAATCACAAATAATCTAATGCAGGGGACAGATAAACATCTTCAGAGAGGAGTTAATGGCATTAGTCCCTTAGCTAGTCAGAGTGCTCCCACACAGTGGGAGCAGCCCTGGCTACATGTGGCAGTCAGAAATGAATGAGAGACCCAGAAGCAAAGGATATGCTGATGATGAAACGCGAATGCAAATCTAACTAGTGCAGCATGTATGTGTTCAGCCCCCTTTTTACTCTGAAATGAAAATAATTGTGACCAGTTCGCTTCAGAAGTCCCCTAATTATTCAATAAAAGTCAGAAAAACCACAACACACTCCATAGTTCAGGGGTTTGATGACTCGTATCATGTTTAACTAAAATAAGCAAGAGTTAGAGTTCCATACTTGTTTTCATATTAGTTCTCTGGAAGCTTACTTAAATTCATAACTCTTAAACTGCACCATATTTTGTCACATTGCAACCACAAACTTCAATGTATTTTGTTATGAAATTGCATGAAAACTCAACACCATGTGACATAAATGTAAAGTGTAAGGAAAAGGATTCATAGTTTTATTGTTTTCCAACAAAAAAAAGGTAAAAAGTGAAGTGTGTATTTGAATCCCGCTCTGTGTACCAAAGCTCTGTTGGAAAACAGTAACCAAAACGCATCATGAGAACAGGCTTTGGATATCTCATCGAGCATTGTTCAACCAATTGCAAACACAGCCAAGCGGGCAGGCCACGCAAGGAGAACGTTAATTAGAGGCGCAGCAAAGAGGTAACTCTGCAGCAGCATGCAGACACTGGAACCAAAGATCAGTGGGGCTGGACGTGAGCAGAGACACAGCGTCCAACAGGCTGCGCACACAGGAACTGGTAGAAATCCCGGTAGCAGTGTGCATGAGGTCAAACATGATGTTCTGGCAGGGAGTGGATGAGTGAGGCAGGTATATAAAGGCAGGGTGACAGGTGAGCAGAGTTGGGACTGATTAGTAGCAGCAGGTGGAGCTGATCAGGGGCTGAGTAGTGGCTGGGAGGTGACTGAGCAGATTAGATAGTGCCTGATGGCTGAGAAGAGTGGAGCAAAGAGTGGAAAATGAGTCCAGAAAATCTAAACAAAAACTTAAATCATGACAGGTTAGAATTGTTGGGACTATGGATGGAGCTAAATAAAGGGTGACCCAAAAGATTTAGGACTGGAATGGATGTTCAACTTCAAAGTAGACAACAACCCTAAAGCTACAGCCAAAGCGACAACAGGATGATTTAGACCCAAGCATATTCGTTCATGAGAAGGACCTAATCAACGTTCTAACCAAAATCCAATTGAAAATCTGTTGCAAAACTTGAAAATCAGTATTTACATGCTTTCCATCTATTCTCACTGCCCTTGAGCTATTCTTAAAGAGGAACATGAAAAATCTTTAGTCTCTCAATATCCAAAGTTGGCAGACATATGCACTCTAGAACAGGTTTCAGCTGTATTTGCAGTTAAAGGTGGTCCTGCAATGTATTGATCAGAGAAGCTGGAGGCAGATGCATACCCCACCCAAAATTTAATCCATAAAGAAATTTGACAGCCATTCATTATTTTTCTCTTAAATTTTACAGTTCTGTGCCACTTTACCTTGGTTTGACAAACTGTACAACACATAATTTTAATTTGAAAAGTGTCCTGCATTTCCGTTAGCTGACACCTCCTAAACGGATCAAATTAGTCAATTGTTTGATGACAGTCATCCTTAAGAAACGTATTTTCCTAGTAATATTTTAGTTTTTATACCAAACAAGGAGGGGTGCTTTCCTCCTCCCAAAAATGAGAAGACATGGTAAATGGCTTGTATGATAAAAAGGTGGACTTCAAAAAAAGTACATCTGGTAGTCACCATCAACATTCTTAGGACCTCTTGTCTATGGCCTCCATTCTATTATTTAAAGTGAATCTCTTTATTTAAAATGGTAAAATGGTGTTTATTGTAGATGACAGGTGAACATCAACCTAAGGAAAAACACGTATTCCATTGAAATACTTGAATGGATTGTGCCTGACACTCAAGGCAGCAATTATCCCCATTGCACCTTTTCCCACCACACTTTTTCCTTCCACTCAACTCAGGATTCACTCAGGTTCATTGTTATTATTTTAATTAGATCTCTTTTCTTGCATGGTACGCCGAGATGGCACTTTATTATGAATCTATGCTCTAAAAGGAACTAGGATTGATTTGAAAATTGGACTTAGTCATTTTGAGATTAAAGCATCTGAACAGCAAATCACTGCTGATCAACCACAGTAAATACTGGTGAGCTTCAATCATCAAAGGCACAAGTGCACGGGTGCCAGAAAAATATAAAAACAAATTGAAATGTACTTCAGTTACCCAGGCTTGTTTTGCAATGGATTTTTAATAAGATTTTTTTTAAAAGATTGGGCGGAAAAACTGTAAAACTATTCTTACAAGATTGTGATTTGTCCAGCCTAAAATTACAACTTTGGAAATTTGCTCCTGAGTTTGCTATTTTCCAAATAGAGTGTTTTTATTTATTTATATAGTGTTACTTAAACAATCAAATAAGGATAAACAAAGATGAAAATAGTTTGGAACGGGGAAGAACAGCAGGTTTTCCACAGTCATGAATACATTTTAAACAGTTCAGCACAGTAAAAGTAGCCTATTAACAATGTTAACAACACTTGCACAACAACTACAGTATAGCGGACACAATTTTAAATGGGCAAATAAGTATTGCCCATAAAGTAAAATGTCTTTATTGGATTATTTCATGACTAGCTGGCTGACATATCAGGTAAGAAGAAAATAATGTATTATGTAAATTGCAAACAAAAGCGTGTCTGTTTTATTTTCACTGTTCAGCCTTTTTTTTTGGCCTGACCTTATCCGTCAAAGGTACAAACATAATATGTGTTGCATTTAAACATGTCTTTAAACTCATTTCACCAATTGTATTTATTTACTCATTTGTTATATTAAATGATCAGGGGAGACCCCCGGCCCCACCTGATGGTCATAATGATATGCCTCATCGGTGTATAAAGACATACCTTATAGATTTTACATTTCAAGAACAACAATATGTGAGTCAGCAATGTTCCTCCAATGAATTACAATAACAGAGCATTTAAATTTATACATGAAAAGCATTAAAGTGGAATAAAAGGATCTTCAATTCTTACATTTTTTACCCTAACATCTTGCTCAAAAGTCTCAATATTGACTTTAGAGTCCTTTTTAGCTTGCTTTAAAATTCATGAAATCAGTATTATGTAAATGAATTTCTCCAATTGCCCTTCTATCATCAATTTCTGTTTAGTTCAGTTCAGCTCATTCTGCACTGATAGATGTACGCTTTTTCTTTTCAGGGGTGGGGAAACGTCACCCCTGAAAAAAAACATTTGGTCGGCAAAATTGCTGTCCATTATGACATTCCAGAGACAGGAAATAATTCATTCAGCTGCAGAATAACGTCTTTGGCTCCTGGTATAAATCTGTAACAATGTTCTCTCTTCTTGGGGATCCAATCTGATCTCCTCCAACACCATGAAAACATAACTAGCTGTGATGCTTGTTCGTGTGAGTTTAGAGGCTGAGGGGAAGGCAGCATGCAGGGAAGTTAACAAGGTGTTTTTTTGCTGCGAACAACAGGCAGTTGTGGCGGGAAACAATGAGGAGGTTCACAGTTCTAAAAAGAGGTGTTCTCCCCATTAGATTTACTTGGGTTTTCTTGCAATCGTACTTCTTTGACGTATCAGAAATCACAAAGTTTCTAAGCGTTACATTAACTTTTTTAAGATGAATGTGACAACAGCTGCAGTTCTCTAGCTATATTAATCAGATCACAAATCTCTCTCTTTCAACACCCATTTGAAAGCTGTGGTCTAGAGTCTCAGCAGCAGCTGGCACTAAGAGTTCATAGAAAATGCAACTGAACAAGTTTTTTTTGTTTTGTTTTTTTTTTAATGAAACATCCTTCATATCTTTTCTAAACCATACACAGAGAATGACCTCCAATCCTGAGCAGATACAACCCACAAAAGACACAGCTCTTGGCACAGTTATCTTGTTAGGCTCCTGAGCACCATTTTCCACATGTCCTCTGTACTGAGAATAAACTTGAATGAAAATAAATTAGCAGGCGAGTGCAGATGGGCTCAGCTGTATCTTTTTGTGCAAGCCTTCATTCTTCTTGGCCCTTTTGTAGGACGTTGCTCTGACGAACGCTGTCAAACAAAAGAAACCGTTTTTCTGTCAGTCCAACCATAGGCCGGTGAACTAGTGCAATGCTGGGAGCTTTTTTTTTTTTTTGTCTTTCACGGTTGAGTGATGTTCTGTGCAGGCATTAGATAATGCCAAGGGTGAGCTGCACAGTTGAATGTTTTGTTGCCTATAACTAATGCAGCCAGAAGAAGAGACTGGATCTTTGAAGTGTTTTGAATTGAGGCACTAGACTGGGTTTGTACATTTGAAATTTGGAGGTTATTACAATGTCTTGAATAGTGTATAAATGAGAGATTTATTATTATTATTGTTTCATCCTTTGTAATGTTTAATATCCTATCAGAACCAGATTTCACCAATGTATTATCCTGGGATTTCATGGAATAGGCCAACATAAAGTAATTTGAAAAGTGCAAATAGAGCAGTGGTTCTCAATTCCAGTCCACGAGGTCTGTTGTCCTGGAACTTTTAGACTTGTCACTGATACAACACGCCTGAATCAAATGGCTTAACAATGTCCTTACTATGCAGTCAAGTTGTCCAGAGTCCTGCTAATGACCAGATTATTTGACTCAGAGTAACACATAAAAGTTGCAGGACACCAGCCTTTTAGGACCAGATTTGAGGACCACTGATATAGTAGAGTATAGGGAAACATAGCCTTTCAATTGTTTTTCTGCAAATTCAAATCAGAAAATTATGCAAAGCATTTCTATTCTGTGCTCTAACTGAAAACTTTTTTTTAAGTCACCTTCTGCTGGAAATATAGCTGCAAGCCTTTTGGGGTATGTTTGTATGAGCTTTGCATGTCTCAAAAAGAAAAATAAATCCCTAATCTTATTTGCCAAATACCTCAGGCTCAGTCAGAACCTTCATCCAACTGTCTCTGCTGAAGAATACCATTCCAACAGTGTACTGCTGCCACCACCATGTTTGCTTGTAGTGCTGCTGTGTTTAAGATAATGTGAAATGTTTGTTTTGCCACAGATAAAAAATCTCATGTAGACAGGTTCAATCTTGCTCTCATATGACTAGAGTTCCTTCCACATGTTAACCACATCCCTTACATGGTTCCCTTCCTTCTAATCTCAACAAGACTCCTCATGTATTTTTGTTTCTATTAAAAACCTTCATCTTGCATAACTAATAGTTGTTCTGACAAGAGTATTCCACCTGAGCTGTGGGTCCCTGCAACTTTTTCATAGTTACCATGAGTCTCTTGCCCACTTCTCCCATTAGTACTCTTCTTGCCTATGAATCTCCTTCCCTGCCTATTTCAGAGCTGGGTAGATTAGCCAAACAAATTAGTCAGGCAGGAGTAACATCGCTTCAGAATGTATTTACTAAAGTAGATGTAAAAAGTAATCATCTACAAAACTACCAAGGAAAGGTCTCATAATGGTTGTAAGTAAGAACCTTGTGCAGGTGACAACATGGGTGACTGAGGAAGGTTTAAATAGTTTATTAACTCAACAGAAAAGGCAAATGTTTCTTCCAGGTTCAGGAGTGGGTTCCAGGATGGTACTAAGGAGGACAGGAAGTTGTATGACGTGAAGTTTGGTAATGTTTGATGAGGAGTGGGAGGAAGCTGAATTTTACCGTCTTCAGAGTTGAAGACAATCCGGTGAGGGAGATGAGAATATAATGTAATGTTGAAGGCTGGCCAGACAGGGGAATAATGGTGTCACCATGCAGAAAAGTCCCGGCAGCAGTTCCAGGGAGGAGCAGCCAGAGGACTAGTGAAGAGATTCTTCAGAGGGGATACAAAGGGGAGTTTGCCAGCAAGCTTCGGGTAAGGAAGAGGCAGAAGACTGGAGACCAGAGGGAGGATTTTGGGTGGGAATACAGGTTTGATTCTGAAAGGAGGATGCAAGAGGTGAACCAATAAATATAGAGGTTGAGCCAAACAAGATACAAGAGGTGTAATAACAACTCTGCTACTAAGAACAATTTGCCTCAGATCCTCTTACTAGGAGTTCCTTCAAACCCTGCAATCAAAAATGGTAAGACACACACACATGTGCCCATCTTTGTTTCAAGTACAAAGTGAGGACTGTGCCTGGACTTCCATGGACTTTCATTCATCTTCAAGCCTTTCTATGACCTAACCCTGACCCTAGCCCTAAACCTTATGGCTTTAAACCTAACCCTAATCCTAAACCCAACCCAACCCAACCCAACCCCTAGGCCAGAAAAAAGTGAGGACCTTTTTTCCACCTCACTCTATTTGTAAAATGAGCAAAAAATGTTCTCGCTTCACTGCAAGTACAACACGCACACACACACACACACACACACACACACACCGCTGTGGATATGACAAAAGACAAAAAATTATTTGCATGAAACTTGTGAAACTAATACATACAACAAACAATGTCTAATTAGATACAGTTGTGACTCCGTCTTTCTATTTTTGGATGATAAACTGATCAATGCTCTGTGAGATGTCCAAATCTTGGGATAATGTTTTATAAATTAACTTTGTATTTACCCTGAAGCTTTTTTATTCACTGATAAACAAGTGACGCTCTCACTTGGCAATTCTATTTAGCTAGATTAAATTAGCTGAATGAGTATTTAGTTATTATCTGACATCTGAAGGTAATTGGTTGCACTGGATTTTTTTTAGGGTTATCAATGTAAAAGGTACTAAATACAAATGGACACTGTTCTTGTCCAAATTTTCTTCCTAAATTATGAAACCCATGGATCCTTTTTCTTATATTTTAAAGTTATGCCCCACTTTGTGTTCATCACATGAAATCCTCACAAAATGAATTGTGTGTGTAATGTGACAAACAGGGCATGAATACTTTTGCAAGGGCACTGTACACACAGAAAAAGCTCACATCAGCTGAAATCACAAAGCGATATAGAGGATGAAGATGTGTACATAAGGGAGCCAGGTTATAGATGGGTTTTACCACTGAATTCTGCACAGCATCTTTGTTAGTCATAATGTAATTTAGGTGGAAAGCCAGTTAAAATAACATAAACATGTTTATCATTTTGCTATGGGATTGTCTAACCAGTTAAATCTAATTAAATTGAGGCAAAACTATTATGTCGTTATCCGTCTGTTGAGCAATGTAATAAATAAATAAATACATAAATAAATAATTATAAAAAAAAAAGACCGGGCCAACTTTCAAAGAAATCGATGCATGTATTTATGCATGTATTTATTAAGGCTGAACCTTTTATTGTGAGGGAGACATTTTTGTTTTCATGAAACAGCATTTCCAGCAGACCCACACAAAGCAAAAAAAAAAATAAATAAAATGTAGGCCAAAAAAAATACATTTCATTAATACAGTACATAAAAGTCTATCTACAACATTTCCCCATTTCAAAGGGAAACTGCAGCTTAATACTGGAATAGCATCAATAAAGCAGCTTTTCCTACTCTGTGAATCACAGTTATAAAGTGTGACAGAGAGCTGACACACGCACACACTGTATGACATGTCCTTAAATAGCCTACTGCACACTGCTGACTGTCTAGCATGTAAAGCAGGATGTGTTAATGAACAGGATCAGCAATTAAAGTCTTGCCAACATTTAAGGGGGACAGCTGCCAGGGGTGTGAGACACATGTCAGCCATACTGAGCTGTTATGAGAAGAAAATAACTTCCTGATGGCTCTAAATGAGATAAAAACAAGCAGAAAATAAATACAGTATCCTACCTAAGTGAGTACATCTCTTATTTTAGCTTTTCGGGAGACAACACTAAAGTTATGCTACTTTGATTCAATGTACAGCTTGTATAACAGGGTAAATTTGTTGTCTCCCAAAAAAGCAACTAATAATGTCTAAACACATTGTAAACACACCCCTCAACTAGTTCCATTCATATCTTTCAGGCCGCACTCACTTTGTTCAGTTAAAATCATTCACATCTCATTCAGTTCCCGTCTCTTCAGGTGTTCCCCAGGGCTCAGTCCTGGGACCCTTGTTGTTCATCATTTACCTTCTCCCCCTTGGTTATATATTTTGCAACCATCATATTCAGGTTCACTGCTATGCGGATGACACCCAGCTCTATCTCTCCACCAAACCTAATGCTACACTTTCAACTTCATCCCTCACTCATTGTCTCTGTGAGATAAAACATTGGTTCACCTTAAACTTTCTTAAATTAAATTGTAATAAAACTGAACTTATTTTAACTGGCACTTAATCAATACTAACTAAACTGCATAACTTCTCCATTTTAGTTGATAACTTCTCCATCTTTTCCTCCCCTCAAGTCCAGAGTCTGGGTGTCATTCTCGACAGCACCCTCTCCTTCACCTCCATCCATCTTCGAAATATTAATAGTCTACGTCCTTCTCTTACTCCTCACACCACTGCTGTTCTGGTCCACTGTTTGGTCACCTCTCATTTACAATACTGTAATTCTCTTCTCTTTGGCCTACCACAGAAAATCCTTCATAAATTACAACTGGTTCAAAACTCAGCCGGCCACATCATCACACGGACCCTCTCAATCCATGATATTACTCCTGTTCTACAACAGCTCCATTGGCTTCCCATCCCATATTGCATCATCTACTAAATACTTCTCCATACCTTTAAAGTTGTCCACAACCTCGCCCCTCCATATCTTTCAGACCTTCTCCACATTGTGACATCTGGCCGTACCCTCAGATCCTCTTTTATTCATCACACTGTCCTCCCTGTCCGTCTTGTTACTATGGGGAGCAGAGCATACAGCCGCTCTGCTCCCCAGTTCCTTATTAACACCTAATCTCTGTAACACAGATTAATTACTATATTTCAAAACCAAACTCAGAACTCATCTGTTTAAAGTAGTCTATGCACTATGATTGCAACTGCTCTGTTTTCATTTTGTACTTTATTTACTGCGTGACAACATCACAGAGCTGTTGGATGTGAGAGATCTTACTCACCTCCACCTTCTTGTTAGATGCTCAATAGGGAAACATGCATGGCCAGCACATCCCCTTTACCCTCTGTCTCTTTAGCAAGGCAGTAGTTGTCTTGGAGGTGTGTTTGAGGTCATTATCACATTGAAGTACTGTCCTGTGGCCCAGTTTTTAAAGGGAGGATCATACTCTGCTTCAGTATGTCACAGTACATGTTGACAGTCATGGGTCCCCCGATGAACTGTAGCTCGTCGCAGCAAGCAGCACTCATGTAGCCCTGAGCCATGACAATCCCATCACCATGCTTTGATGTAGGGAAAACACACTTGTCTTTGAACTCCTCCCCTGGTTGCCAAGTAAGTTAATCTTGGTCTCATCAGTCTAAAGGACCTGGTTCCAGTAATGCATTTCCTTAGTCTACTTGCCTTCAGTAAACTGTTTATAGGCTCCCGTGTGCATTATATTTAGAAGAGGCTTCCTTCTGTAATGACGGCCATGCAGACCAATTTGATTTACTCTTTGATGTATTGTCTGAGTACTAAGAAAGGCTGACTCACCACCCCGTCAACATTCATACTTCTATTTTCAAAAGACCACCTCTAGATATGTTTACTTAACTTCTTTGGTTGACCATGGTGAAGCCTGTTCTGAGTGGAACCTGTCCTGTAAAACCACTCTATGGTCTTGACCACCATGCTGCAGCACTGTTTCAGGGTGTTGGCAGTCTTCTAGGCCATGTTTCTAATCATTTAGGCCATGTAGGGCAAAACCTTTTTTTCAAATCCTCAGAGAGTTATTTGCCATGAGGCACCATGTTGAAATTCCAGTGACCAGTATGAAAGAGTGTGAGAGTGAAACGCCAAATTTAACACACCTACCCCCCATACACACATGAACCCTTTTAATACTAATGAGTCACATGACACTGAGGAAGAAAAAATGGCTTAATGGGCACAATCTGGACAGTTTTACTTAGGGGTGTACTCATCTTTGTTGACAATGGTTTAGACATTAATGCCTGTGTGTTGAGTTATTTTAACCACATGCATTGCATGCTGACAGTGGTCAGAGGGCTGCTGATGTATGACAGCCCCAGGGCAGCTGTGGCTACTAACATGGTTCACCGCCGTCAGGGTGTGAATGAGTGAATGACTGTAGTGTAGTAAAAAGTGCTATGGGGTCGACAGACTAGTTAAAGCGCTATACAAGTACAAGCCATTTACATTGTGTCAACATGCCATATCTTCTGTGTTGTCCCATTAAAAAAAAGGCATAATAAGATATTGTCAAAAAAATGTGAGTGGTATACTCACTTTTGGTCTAAAGTATTTCCGCTTCCCTTGAACTTTTTTTTGTAATTTTGTCATGTTACAACCACAAACTTCAATGTGTTTCATTTGGATTTTATGTCATATGTATGAGGGGCATACATATAACATAACCTTACATGTTGTGCAGGGGGAGCATTAGAAGTATAGCGGACATTTGCTCCGGAAATGTAGGTAAGAAATGCCTGAGTCACTTTTTGAATGAATGCATGCTCAAAACCATTCTACCTGCTTTTCAGCTTGTAACACAGTTTGCTTCTTGTGACTCCTCACTAAGTATACGGTAAGATCAGTGAAGATACAATGAAAGGCTGAAACCGGAGCTCACTGAATATGTAAAGACTGTAAGGACGCAGCCAGCAAGAAGAACCCAGCAAGGAATGTGCACACACATTGGCATTAGTGAGTGCGTCACAATGATTGGCATATGGGACAAATAAGATCATCATCAAAAACAAATAGGACAAATAAGATCATCATCAAAAGATTGCCCACAATACCTTTAAATAGAGAAGCAGCTGAGAGACCCATTGTAAGGGAGCTGCAAAACTCTATTCATATGGTAAATGGACTGAACTTATATAGCGCTTTTCCAGTCATGCTGACCACCCAAAGCACTGTACACTATAGCCACATTCACCCAGTAACTAACAAGCAAACATTCATACACTGAGCCACAGCTCGGTAGGCAACTTGGGGTTAAACACCTTGCCCAGGGGCACATTGACATGTGGCAAGGGGAAGCTGGAATTGAACCCACAACCTTCCGATTGCCAGACAACTACTCAACCCATCAAACCACAATCACCCATCCATAGGACAACCTTGAATGGTACCCTCCACAAGTCTGGCCTTTATGGAAAAACAGCAAGAAGAAACACCTGTTAAAAGAAAGCTAAAAAAGTCAAATTTGTAGCCGAGCCCCAGCTCAGTTTATGTGGATGTAAACAAGGTCCATGGTGTGGCCATTGCAACTCTCATTTTGTTTCCCCAGAGTCCCTACATTCATCTTGGTGAAAAAAAAGAAGATTAAAAAAATATAACGATTTCCATAATAGGTAATTGATTTGTGACTATATAACAAATTCACTGTCATCCCTATCGACAGAAAACTGACAAGTGAAACTTTATGACAAGTGATGCAAAAAACCTGGATGACTCACACAAGTGCAGACGCTCTAAAAGCCGCTGTCCCTTATCATCCACGGTCAGACATTTGATGGGTTTATCTTAGCTTTTAATCTGTTTCGCCCAAATCCTGTTTATAAGAAAATTAAGCAATTAAAAGGCATTAACCTCTGTCATAAAACTGTTTTTTTCAATGACACTTGAGCACAGCTTGAATCTTTGCACAGAAAAAAAAATATAAAACAAATCACCCAGCGCATAATTCACCTGTCAGTCTCTTGTGGGCTATTTTTTAAGCCAGTAGCTGAACTAAAACATTGTCTCCCAACTTTTTCTGTTTCACACTATGTTACTTGTATTCTTATATAAACTTTTCATTGTTCCTAAATGCAATAAATGGCATGTTACTTTTAATATATTTGCTGCTTTCCAGGTACTCTGGGACTGATCTGCAACATCCAGGCTTGTAGCAGTGGGATGTATTTCTTCTGCTCTCAACTTACATAGATAAAAACTGTTATTTTACTGTGTGGTATCAACACATGATTCATTCAAAAAACCTCAGTGTGCAAACATGAGCAAACTAACTAAGTATATCTTAAGCTTTCAGTGAATACCATAATCCAGCATGCTGCCAGTTTATTGAGAATGCTTTTGATCTATGGAGACTCCCGGGGGAAATGTTAATTGGTAGAACAAAAGGAAGCTCTGCAGTGTTTACCAGTTTGAACTGATTATTGTCATGTTTAGCAGAAGAGGACCTAGGCAGCAACGAGGCAGAAACAGCAAATGGGATTAAAGGTAATATTTAATGAAACAAGAGACTTACAGCAGAACTCGGGAGCACAGGAGAACGTGGAAACACAGGAGGACCAGAATGACCCGACAACGGGGAAACAAACTGAGGCAACTTAAATACACAATGGGGATAATTAAACACAGGTGAGTCCAATCAAACAAGAACACAACTCTGGAGATCCTGACATTACCCCCCTCTTAAGGGCGGATTCCAGACGCCCATCAATGTCCAGGCCAAAAAAACGAAAACAACCCAGCCAGGGTGGGCGGATGGGGGTCTCGGAGGGAGGGAAAAAGGAAAAAAAATCCACACCAAGAACTTGGTTGACTTTAGAGCCGGAGGCATCGCGGTGGACGTCCCCGGCGGCGGAAAAGCAGAGCCAGTGGCGGGCACCACTGTGGGAGACCCCGGTGACAAAGCTGCAGCTCAGCCGGCCGGCGAAACTCTAGAGACCAGCGGCAGGACCTGTGAGCACGGGAAAGCTCACAAGACTCAAAAACGCTGGGAAATTCAGGAAGCTTAGGTACAGTGGAGGCCTCGGATGGCGGCTCGGGTGCGGAGGAGACCTCGGATGGCGGCTCGGGTGCGGAGGAGACCTCGGATGGCGGCTCGGGTGCGGAGGAGACCTCGGATGGCGGCTCGGGTGCGGAGGAGACCTCGGATGGCGGCTCGGGTGCGGAGGAGACCTCGGATGGCGGCTCGGGTGCGGAGGAGACCTCGGATGGCGGCTCGGGTGCGGAGGAGACCTCGGATGGCGGCTCGGGTGCGGAGGAGACCTCGGATGGCGGCTCGGGTGCGGAGGAGACCTCGGATGGCGGCTCGGGTGCGGAGGAGACCTCGGATGGCGGCTCGGGTGCGGAGGAGACCTCGGATGGCGGCTCGGGTGCGGAGGAGACCTCGGATGGCGGCTCGGGTGCGGAGGAGACCTCGGATGGCGGCTCGGGTGCGCTGGGCAGCGGCGGTTCGGGTGCGCTGGGCAGCGGCGGTTCGGGTGCGCTGGGCAGCGGCGGTTCGGGTGCGCTGGGCAGCGGCGGTTCGGGTGCGCTGGGCAGCGGCGGTTCGGGTGCGCTGGGCAGCGGCGGTTCGGGTGCGCTGGGCAGCGGCGGTTCGGGTGCGCTGGGCAGCGGCGCGGAAGGGCGATTCTGCTGGCGGGCGAGGACAGCAACCGTCAGCTGACCAATCCGGCCCGACAGCCCCCGCAGCAGATCTTGAGTGGTCTGAACTGCCTCCCCAAGCGACCGAAGCCGCTCGCGGTGGGAGGAGAGCGTCCTCCCGATTGAGTCCCAAGGATCGGGCTGGTCAGAGCGGTGGCAGACAGGAGGAGCCCCAAAGCAGCTAGGAGGCAGATGCACCAGAGGCTGCCTCCAGAGCTGATTAGGCAGCCCGATTCTTACCAGGCCCGTTGCCTGGCCCTCTCTTGGTCGGGTCATTTCTGTCATGTTTAGCAGAAGAGGACCTAGGCAGCAACGAGGCAGAAACAGCAAATGGGATTAAAGGTAATATTTAATGAAACAAGAGACTTACAGCAGAACTCGGGAGCACAGGAGAACGTGGAAACACAGGAGGACCAGAATGACCCGACAACGGGGAAACAAACTGAGGCAACTTAAATACACAATGGGGATAATTAAACACAGGTGAGTCCAATCAAACAAGAACACAACTCTGGAGATCCTGACAATTATAGATGCTTTTTGCTATCACAGGTTTTTTTTCCAACCCACAACAAATATTTCAAACAATATTTATCTTAATTTATTTTTTTAATTAAAGACTTAGCTAAAATTTCTCGTTATTTTTGTGAAAAAAATAAAATTTTCCCTCAACAATTTCAAATTTTTTTGTATATTGTTTCTATTTTCATTTAGGGGTTATGCTTTGCACAAAAAACAGCAATAAAATAAATAATTATTGTTTTGGTGCCCAGCATTTGCATTGATGATGAGGACAATCTTGGATTTTCTCCACAGCAGTCAATGTAAGCAACTGTTGCAACCCATACAGTAAGAAACCTCTACTAATTTTAGAATGTGTGAACCAGGTCTTGTTCTTGTTGTTCCTCATTTTCTGTTATTCTGACATATATAGTTTGTTTTCATTTCTGTTCATCTGGGCAGGTATGTAGATATAAATGATATATGACATGATCTGAAAGGGAATATATGTGCAGCTCGAAAAATAAAAACTTTAAAAAGTGTTCAGATTTTTTCCATGAACATGGGCAAAAATCTGTTGAAGAAAATCACAAAGAAGCATGGAATGAAGAAGCGAAATGTCAGTGTCACAGTGACTGATTTATTTCGTTTTGCACTATGTTATTTTTCTCCCTGACAAGATGTAAATCTTATTTATTGTCTTTCCTTAAAATATGTCTAATAGAAAGGATGAGTGCTTCACACAGTAAACCTCTTGCAGCAGCTCTGTATCATCCTAAAGCCAAAATTCTGTCACAAGCTCAGGATAGTGGTTGATTCTTTAAAGTTTCCCTCGTAAATTAATTATTCACCCTAATGAAAAATCTTTATTTATTATAAAGTAAAAAAAACAACAACACAGTATCCATAAAGAGGCTGCACGGTGGCCTTTTTTGCCAATGACCACTAGGAACAGGCAACTCCCATGACTCTGAACCAAAAGTATCCACTGCTCTATAAATATGAAAATGGTGCTGACAAAATAAGATTTTATCTTCTTTCCGCTCGCTTTTGCACGCAGGAAATCTATGACAGAAAGTGACCCGCCAGCAATTTTGAAATAATGCTATGCTGATGGGGCTGCACAGTGGGGCAGTGGGTAGCCTTGCAGCGTGAAAGTCCTGGGTTCAAGTCCAACCCTGGGTCTTTCTGCCTGCCTGTGCATGCGTGGGTTCTCTATGGGCACTGGCTTCCTCCCACAGTCCAAAAACATGACTGTTAGGTTAATTGGTTTCTCTAAATTGTCCTTAGGTGTGCGTTGTAATGCCAACTCAGACGTGACGGACTGCATTTCCCATGATGCAATCTGGTCAAAATGGACACCAACTCCCATCATGCAATGCGGCCCAAAATGGCCACCGACCATACCAACGAGATAACGTTACTATGGAAAGAGATAAAACTGGAACACACACGACAATCTCTCTTCTTTTCTGGCACACCGCCAACCTGAGAAGACACACAGCTGTTTCACTCCACTGGGATTACCCACGCACCATGTGCTCGAGTTTCTCGCTGGGCTAAGATTTTTCGAAGCAAACTTTATTCCCTGCTTTGCTGATGCAGGAGGTCGACTTAAAAGGTACTTTTAATTCCCTCTGATCAAAGACTGAGAGCCACCTTATCTCCCAGTGATCTAAAGAGGACCCCGCTTTGTTTGGCCAACAAAGCGTCTGTAAGCCCAGTGGAAGAGACGAAGGAGCCTCCTCATTCTGTCCCCACTTCTGCCCGCTCCTGCCTACCACCTCGCAGTCGAGACGCATTCAGGACGCCGCATTACTCGGAGCGCTCACGGACCCAGCCGGGACAGCCCTGATTCACAAGTAACGGGGTTCTCCCCTTTTATTTCTTTTTCACCCACAGAGTGTTTCAGAAGTGCCTGGGCAGGTGTTAGGGACTTAGTAAATGCCTTTTACTCCAAGGCGGAGTGATTTAACCGTTGAATATCTTTCTTTGTGTGTGCATGCCTTTTTACAATTGATTTTTAGAAACAAAACTGAAGTTTTCTTTGGACCTAAAGAAGAAAGAACTAGAGTCAGCATGCAGCCTTAGTTATTACAACTACAAACAGGTGACCAGGCTTGAAATCTGGGAGTAGTGATGAACTCAGATCTGAACTTTGAAGGACACATAAAGACAGTTACAAAAGCAGCCTTCCATCACCTGAAGAACATCTCCAGGATTACAGGACTGATGGCCCAAACAGATCTAGAGAAACTCATCCATGCATTTCTCTTTAGCCACATTAAGTACTGCAATGGTGTCTTCACAGGTCTGCCCAAAAAATCAATCAGACCACTGCAGCTGATCCAGAATGCTGCTGCTCGTGTCTTCACTAAAACCAGGAAGATAGAGCACACCACCCCAGTTCTAAAGTCCCTATTCTGGCTGCCTGTATCTCAGTGAATAGACTTTAAAATACTTGTGTTAGTTTATAAATCACTGAATGGCTTAGCACCAAAATACATCAGAGAGCTGTTTTTTCAAACAGTTCCTTCAAATCAAGGCTGAAAACCCACCTGTTTAGAGTTGCATTCAGCCCAAATTAACAGGAGCATTGACCAACAGATTTGATGTGTATTGATGTTTTCACTTGATACAATTTAGTGTTTGTTACTGGGGTCACAACCAGTGACTGTTTCAATGTGTTTATGATGTTTTTTTTTTTTTATGTTTTCGTAATGTAAAGTACTTGCTGCTGAAACGTGCTATACAAATAAACTTGACTTGACATGACTGACTGTCCGCTATAGCACTCTCTAGCTTCCTAGGTTACCTATTTGAGTCTCAATTATTTCCAAAAGAAATAATGACAATAGGGGCTGCACAGTTGGTAGTGCTACCGCAGTGGTTAACGCTGTTACCATGCAGCAAGAAGGTCCTGGGTTCAAGTCCTACCCTTGCCATTGGTTTTTCTCCCTGTGCATGTGTAGGTTCTCTCCATGTAAAAAAAAACATGATGGTTAGGTTAATTGGCCTTTCTAAATTCTCCTTAGGTATGAGTGTGTGTGGTTGTTTGTCCTGTTTGTCTCTGTGTTGCCCTGTGATAGACTGGCGACCTGTCCAGGGTGTACCTCACCTCTCACCCATTGAAATGCTGGAGATAGGCACCAGCACCCCTTGTGACCCCACAAGGTATAGAAGTGTTAGGAAATGGATGGATGGATAATAAAAAATCAAGTGTCCTAAAGGTTTGTGGGTTTTATTTGGCAAATCATTCTTTAAAATGTTATTTCCTTAAATAATGTTTTATCTAACTTGGAGTTGCATGGTGAATGGGCTGAACACAAAGGTTGTACTAAATTAGTTAAGCTAATTTAACCTCTTTCTATATTCTTTAAGATGAACTTTGGTTCTTTTAGATCTGCAGTGAACCCATGACTCTCTGAATCATTCTCATAATGGTTTTCAACTATTGCTTTGTTTTCTGTGTACATAGTTCCTTAACTCTTAACTTTGCAACGAATGACGGTGATGAACCCAATATTCAGCAAAACACAGAATTACAAATTAAAAGGTTTATCGAATGGGATGAGTAATGGCAGGTGAGGCAGGCAAGCAGAGCCAGACTTAACATATGACTAATGGCTGATGGAGCAGGCAGACAGGGATGAGCAGGGGGACCAGAGGATGCAGGTAGTGACAGACCAGAACTGACAATGTGGACTTAGGAACCACCAGAACAGACAGAGCAAGTGACTGGAACTCACATGGAAACAGGCAGAACTGCAGCATGTGGACACAGGCAACTTTTTATCAGAAGAGTCCAGCTGGCTGAGCACATAGGAACTGCTAGAGGCAGAGCACATCACACTAGACAATATGAGAAGAGATGTTCTGGCAGGGCTGAGTTGGCTGAGGCAGGTATATATGGACAGGAAAACAGGTGAGCAGAGTTGGAAGTAATTACTGGCAGCAGGTGGAGCTGATCTGTGCTAATTGACTGGTGACTAAGGAGACTAAGCTGATTAGATAGTGTTTGATTCAAGAAAAGTCCGTAAAAATACAAAACAAAACATTAAAAAAACTAAATCATGACAAACTTTGCTTAGTAGTTTGGTTAAGTTTCACTAGCCTAGTAGAAGGGATTTGTTGATTGAAATATAGCGTTAATTCAGATGAACAGCATTATATAATGGTGTTCCCTGGATGTGCAATTTATTTCTGTTAATAAATTTTTCTACGTCACTCATTTATTCCACATTATGTGTGCAGACTTTGCTGTTAGAAGAAATCAAACTAGAAGGGCATACCCTTCTAGTTCTTTATGCACAAAATGACATCTGAGTTTCTAGCTTGATATATATTCAACTTCTTACATTGGGAAAACATTTGCCAAACAGCTCCCCACACACATATTGGTGCACAAAGGCCACATCGCCCAAAAGAATGTCTAATCCATCACACAAGGAAAAAAAAATCCTTTTTCCTTGTGTGACATTTCCTATTGTAGCAAAGTCCACGTGCTACAACAGGAAATGTCAAAAACAAAAGAAACAATCAGCAAAAATATAGATGCTACTATGGCGTTATTCACTACGTTCATCCAGCCCAAGGCTACAAAAAAAATAGTGCCACTATGAGAAGTATCATGTACTTTTTGATAAACCACCGGGACACATATTTGCGGTTCAATGGGGATTTTCATCCTCTCATGAATGGATCTATTTCAACCAACAGATACAGAAATCCATCAGGACTGTTTGAGCGACACAAAAGAATCACATTTCACATTTCAGTCTAATGCGTTCATCGAATGAAACACCTTGGACTAAGCTTTGAAAGAGCTCAGAATTATGGGAAAATGTGGCTATCTAGGCTAACAAGCAAAGTCTAGTATGGTAAAAACATAGAAACCAGTAAAAAAAAAAAGAATATGCTGAAATTACACTGAATTAAAATAAGTATAAATGTGAATGGTGTTAATAATGCATGACTGTAATGGCTCATACTATTAAGTCTAGTATGGCTCAGTCTAGCCTTCATAATTATAACCCAGACTGGAAAGAAAAATTAAAATCTAGTCTCAAACTTCTGCATCTCTAACAGAAAATAAGAGCTGTAAGGAGAGGAGCTGAAAGCTGTGCCTCTCATTCTACTTACAGATCCAGCAGGAACCACAGGTAAACATGCAGCATCAGAACAAAATCCTCTGTGACAAGCTTTTTTAGATAAAAGAAAGATTTGTACATTGTATTTAAAATTTAAGATCCATTATTTATATAAAAATTTCAAACATAACTACAGATTAAAAATGTTTGATTTCATTAAAAGGTAATTTTTTACTGACGTATAGTTAAAACTATAACAATATCATCTATGCCACTTTTGATTAGTAGCCTGACAGAATTATTGAACTGTTATTTTTGTTACTATATTTTTTTCCTGCACATCATGATAATAAAGAAAAACAGATTAATGTTTATGATTTTCCTTTTTTGCATGCAGTTGTTTGAACATGAGTAGACGTTCACGGATTTCAGCAGGACAAGAGTGAAAGCATTTACATGTTCAGGTTACAGACAAAACGTCAATACTTTCTGGATTGCACAGGATCAGTCACTATCTTTGAAACTATAACAACAATGTAATCTCCTTTAAAGGGAAAGGTTTCTCAGCAAAGAAACCCTACAGGATAAGGAATATACAGTAACCATCAGTTTGAGAGAAAAAAGAAAAAAAAAACAGTCCCGTCCATGACAAAGACCTCCTTGCTATTTACAGCATGTCAGTAATCTCTGTTTGGTACATTCTGGAATCATCATTGCTATCTTGTTGCCACCCCCCATGCTGTAAATAACATAATAGGAAAAATGTCCCTTCTATATGCCTTGAGTGCACAACAGATGGAATCAGGCAGCAGAACCTTTGATCACATTTCTTTTTGTGTCCCATGATAATACAAAGGAAGAGTAACAGACTTGAAGAGTAATTGGGAGGAAAAGCAATACAAGAGAAAACCCTGTCATCACCATCCTCTGTATAAGCGAGGGGAGAGCTAATGGACAGCCGGACTTAATAGCCAATAAATGCACTTTAGACCTGACACTAAAGTCTTAAAATGAATGGAGTGTTTGAAGAATGTGTGGTCTGTCCCTCAAGTGTCATTAAAACACGGGACCTCTTGGTTATAAGCTCACTATCTAGGTCAAATAACTCCCCATATTGTGATCATGTTGTCGGAGGATTAGCGGCACAGATAGCAGCCCAATTTTCTTCATCTAAGGTGGCTCAGAGTTCAGAGCTAAGGTCTGCTGCATCACTATTCTAAAGAGAATAAAAAAGCTCAGCTTTAATGAATATTCAGGTATCGTCTACATGTTTTAGTTAATTTTCCTGCATTCATGAATCTTTTTTTTTTCCAGCAGCAAATATCTTTGTTTAATTAGAAGTCATTGTATATGCCTTAGCACCAGACAGAACCCCGAAGCAACTTATAAGCATAATGCTGCTGGAGAGGTTTGTAGAGATTCAAGCTGATATGGTTCACGCCTGCTTTGAGTTCTGGATAAGAATACAACTACACTTCTCCTTCTGTAACTATAAGCATAGCTTGCAAGGGAAGCAAAAAGTAGACTACTAAAAAAGAAAAAAACAAACTAAATAGATTTTATTGCAAGCTGTGTGTGCAATCTCTGAAGTCAAGTCACAGCAAATGATGTTGGAACTTTACGTTACATTTTACATATTATCCTACTTATGGGCTTGAGCTCTAAAGAGTTTTTTTTTTTTTCATTTTAAGTTGACTGGTAACTATTTTCGGTTTCTTAAAATGCTGTGCAGCAAATCCAAAAGACATGTTGATTCAAATGCTTCTGTCGTCTTCACCTTACCAGATCGTCGTCCTTTCCCATGCACCTATGAAGTACGTGAAGTTGTGCTTCACGTACTTCATGGAACTTTTTGATCTTTCTGAATCAACAAGGCCTAAACAATTTGATAGCTTTATATACAAGTACATCAAAAAAAATTTAGTAAAAGTGCAATATTTGTTTGCCAGTCATTCCAGAAAGTGAAATGGTTATTTTATAGAGATGCGATAAACACTTTTATTTCTTGTTATTTTGATGATTAGGGCTAACAGGTAAAGGAAACCAAAAATTCAGTGTTTCAGAAAATTACAATATCAAATTGGACCGGATCAGAAAAGGGTATTTTTAAAGCCATACCAAGGGTCTGTCTTAATTCAGGGGCTAGATCCTTTGAAGGACCCAAATACATGGCCAGGGTTCTTCATCAACCACGAAAAGGAGAAGACCAGAGGAGATTGGCTTTTGAATTGGGACGGTGTAGCCTCCACCAGCTGTCCCCGCCCTTACCTTAGCGTTGCTCATGTTGCCGAGCAACTGAGACAGCGCAAAGCAGTTGTGAAGCTAAACAAACTGAACCCGAAACTTAATCCTGTTGTCTCCACTGTAAATAACTGTACATGGTTTTTATTATTCATTATGGCCTACAAACTTTTATTTAAAATGTTGCTTTATATTTTATTATGAGCCAAGTGTTTCATTTTATGTTGAAATATACCACTTAAAATTCATTGATGACAAATACCATTTGTGTGGTTTAGTAAAACATTTTCCAACGTAAACACCAGCCCTCTAACTTTCTGAGCAAAGCTTAACATAGTTTATTTGTAGAGAATAATAATAATGAACTAACCAAACATTGACTTTAGATATCTGAATTATTTCTCATAGCTGAAAGCAATGTGCCGGAGGAAAGGCGTTCACTCTCGGGATGGAAACCCAGATTGCTTTGATGGCAGCCTCCAAGTCATCTGCCTTGTTGGGTCTGGTGTCTCTCATCTTCCTCTTAACAACAGCCCACAGATTTTCTGTGGGGTTCAGGTCATGGGACTCTGCTGACCAATCAATAACAAGAATACCATGGTCACTGAACCAGCTTTTGGTACCTTTGGTAGTATGGGCAGGTGTCAAGTCCTGCTGGAAAATAAAATAAGCATCTCAATACAGCTTGTCTGCAGAGGGAAGCATGAACTGCGCTAGAATTTCCTGGTAGATGGCTGCATTGAATGTGGACACACTGTACCAGAACCAAAAGATGACATGGTACTAGAGTATAGATCGGGCTTAGTAAATCCAGTCTGACCCGCTGGCCTAAAGCCCGACCTGAGTCTAACCAATACACTTGAATTTTGGGGCTGAGCCCAAAGAAACCCCAACATGAATAAATATTTTTTTTAAGGCATTTCTGCTACTAGGCGCAGGCTGTAAGTGTGGCGCGCACCACTGAACTGACTGTGCATGCAAGGAACACTAGGTTAAGCCACACTCAGTCAGCACAGTGTACTCCACAGCGAGCACCAGCCAAAGGGCAGGTCTGGCCCAGATGTGCGTGCCGTGCAGGTCAGGCGCAGCGTGTAGCAGAGCAGACACAGATATGCTCCCTGCTTCTGCAGCTGCAGGATGGGTTAATCAAGTGTGATGTGGATGAGAAAAATGTTAACAGAACGTGTGAACTGCATTTCTCATGTCTAATTACCTGCTGTTACTCTGCCCGACTTTTTTGTCTTTTCACAACAGAATAGACAACAACTAAAGTACTAGTCCTCTATCTTATAATCAGTGTAACCACATTACAATTAAATAAACAAAGCTTGTATTTCATGAGAGAGAAAAAAACAATCTTAGAGCCCGACCCGCACCCAACCGTCTTGCATTACATCAAAGCCCAACCTGGCCCGAATTTCGGGTTGGGCTCAGGTATAAAATCTACATATACGTGGTACCCCAAACCATGTCTTACTCTGGAAACTTCACACTGGACCTCAATCAACATTTATTCTGTCCCTCGCCAAACTGGGACCTTGATTTTCAAATTAAATGCAGAATTGACTTTCATCTGAAAATAGGACTTTAGACCATTGAGTAACGGTGTAATGATTTGTGCTGGTGAACCCGGTATTCAGCCAGATACAGAGCTACGTTATTAGAAAGTTTATTGCAGAATGTGAATAGTGGCAGATGAGGCAGGTAGGCAGTAATGGGTAGAAGAACAGAGGATGCAGGTGGGGTGAATGACAGAACCAAACAGACCAGGGGTTGCAGACAGTGGCAGGCCAGAATCAATGATTAAGGCTGGAGCTGACCAGAACAGATGGTGCAGACCGAGGAACCACCAGAACGGGCAAAGCGAGCAACAGGAACTCACAGGGAAACGGGCAGACTTGTGCAGCAGATAGACACGGGCAGCTTTCATCAGTGAAGGCTGAGGTTAGTCTTCCATATAACGTAGAAAAGATTCCTGGATCAATGTGTGCTTCTGTGATTTTTTTGTCTCTCTTGTGTCTCTGTCTTCTCTATCCCCCAGTCAGTCGAGGCAGATAACCGTTCACACCAAGCCTGGGTTCGGCTGGAGGTTTTTCCTTCCCGTTAGAGGGGAGTTTTTCTCTCCACTGTCACTTCACGCTTGCTCACTATGAGGGATTGCTGCAAAGCTATCGACAATGCAGACAATGTGGCTCTACACTCTTTCATGAGTGACTGCTGCTTGTCAAGACTTTCCTTTCCTTAGATAGGAAACCTTTGGACCAATCTGTATAATCTGATTGAATTTGACTTTGAAAAGTGCCTTGAGATGACATGTATCATGAAATGGCACTATACAAATAAAATTTAATCTGAAACACAAACAAAACAGAAAAATCTAGCTAGCGGGGAACACAGAAACTGGTAGAGACACAGTAGACTTAGACTTAGACAACTTTATTGTCATTTTGTATGCACAAAGTGCGTATGGAACGAAATTTCGTTGGCATAGAGCTTGAAAAAAAATCACAGTTAATTGCAGCAAGTTTCAGGATAAAGATGCAGCAGCAATTTGTGTAAACAATTGAAATGGCTTCAGCAGTACTAGCAGTTCATTGTTTTGTTTTTGCTTGTTTTGTAAACCGTTCAACTTCTGTAGACAGTATAGAACCTGAAGTCCCTTCTTGCACACATACCCACACTGTTCTAACTTAGTTTGAATTAATTACCCTATCAATGTATTTGTATGATTGCACTTGTCCAGTGGTTTGCCCATTATTTATGGTCAACTCAGTGGTATCGATGACTTTTCAAAAAATAAAAAGCAATGGTCCTTTGTGTTTAAGATGTTGATTTCGAAATGTGAGTCTTCACCCGACCTAAGGAAAGAGTCGACAACTGGACCCTGGGAGCTCTTATTGCCTCGGAGCTGACTCACAACTACAGTCGTCAGCACACTTAATAATCAAGTGGTCTTTGAAAGTGCTCCGGCATATGTTCATGTACGAAGTGAGCAGCAGGCGTGAGAGCACACAGCTTCGCGGTGAGCCAACTGAAAAGCACACTTTTCCAGATAAAAGCCCATTAACTTAGGCTATGTTTCATATTTGCTAAAAAAAAAAATAATCTAAATTTCAGTATAGTAAATTTAAACTTTGGTTAAATCAAGCATGTTCAAAGTGTGGCTCCTCTACTGATTATGTGCACCCCCACGTTGGTGCTCCAAAATCAGCATGGATTTAATAAATTAACATTTGCTAAAGACAGAAAATATTTTTAACTAAAGACTGAGCCAAATCCCATTCTTATATTGCGGAGAATACAGTTACAAGCTGGATGACCATCTTTTAGAATGATGTGCAATGAGCCTTTTAAAGTTGTGGAAAGTCAACGAATAGGAGACAAACCTGACAAAAACTTTCTTATGCTTAAGAATCTGGTTCAATGTTGTCAGAACTTGTCCTCCTCTCCCTTTTTGTTTTTTTGTTTTTTGGGGGGGGGGGAGGTAAACAAACTTCATTTGATCAAGAGACAACACTGTGGTCTTTATAATCTGTAAATCACTGACTTTCCAAGGGCTTTCATAATTGTAGGTCTGGGTCATTAATCTTAAATTGTTTAACGTTAAAAGAATTAGTTAGTTTTAGAACAAAGGCAATCACAGCATGTTTACAGGTTTTGAGAACAAGGTGTAGTTGTATGAACCATTACATAATTACGTGAAAAATGGGATCCAGTTCCTTCGAGCAAGGGTCTCTGTCACTCTGTCACTCAGTTTCCCACTCATCTCTTGCATTTTAATATGTTATTTCATTGAACATATTAAAATGGTTATAAAACCAGTTAGGAGCATTGGCAAACTAAGTATCTAACCTGGAGCCACTTAAAATATTTGCTGTGCCATTTTTTCAGGGTTTTGGGATGCCAGCAAAAGTCTTCATGCTGTAACAGGCTGATGCCAGGTTACTGGAAGCCACTGTTTCCTTTTAGTGCTGCCTCTGCTTTACTTCTCTTTACAGATCCAGTCATGCAGCTATCTTGTAGTTCTTGTGTGAATTGTTTAGATAGCTGGTTATTTTCCAGAACAGGAAGACTGAACAGATTTTGTAAATATATATATATATATATATATATATATATATATATATATATATATATATATATATATATATATATATATATATATATATATTATTTTATTTTTTTTATTATTATTTTTTTTTTGGTATGGTATATCCCCCTAACTGCGTTGCGGATTATGAGATTACAGATGCTGGAGCTCCAGAAAGCAGTTAACGGAAACAACAGATAAACCACGGACACTGGAGACACAGAGGCTGATAAACTTAGATTGGACAGAATGACAAAGGGTAAATAGGTCAGCTTGGTCACGTCAACAATATAGTATGATATTCTCCACCAATGTGATGCAAGGAACACAGATGTCATACTGTACATCCCCTTGTAGGGGTGTACACAATTGGTCCTACATAACGCTTGTGTGAGTAATGAAGGACACTTTCTCTCACGTACAGAATTCTACCCGTCTCGCATTGTTTTGTATACTTGTTGTGTAAACATCCCTCTGCCTTGTTAGATTAAATTTATTAAAGTATAGTTTCTGTTTCAGGAGTCTTTTTATTACTGCAAAAGTCTCAGAAGTCTGCAATAGAGAAGACCACATTTTTCAGGTAAAGAACCTGGTAGAACTGCAATAGGATACGGTTAATTTCTAACAATTGGGTATAAGCGTATCTCTGCAGAAAGCAGCATATGAGTGTGAGCACAATGTGTCTAATAAATCAAGTCCACATAAAATGATTTACCTTGCTGTAAGGCGTCCTCAAGAAGCTGAGAAATGTATTCAGCATCCACGTGTATTCACCCACGTCTTTTATCCTGTCAGTTGACCCACAGCTTTGTTTTTTTTTGTTTTGTTTTATTTGTTTTTTGTCTGTTTACTGCAATGTGTGCAATATTATTTGCAAAATCAAATTACTTTGTCAACCAAGTCATTGTTCATTGCCAAGGGCCTGTGAGTGGGCTTTACTGTAGTGACATGCAAATAATTTTTAACTATCGGCACCAAAAACACTAAAAGCCACAGAGTCCAAAACTGTAGATCTGCACTTGCATGAACCTTATTTTTGATGCCCGTGGGATTTGGAGGATGGAATTTCTGAGCTTGCTTCAGTATGATGGGTTTTAACACTTTTGTGTTGTATTGATTTGGTGATAAAAGTCACACAGAGCTTACATTATATTCTCCTGAAGCTAGGTCAAAAAGAAGAGTTAGGGACAGAAATGTTTTCTCACTTAAAAAAAAAGGGGGGGGGGGGGGTTTTGGGACAGTGAAACTCTTTATACTGCTGTGATTTTTGTCCTCCTGCGAGGCAAAAAAAACCCTGTTAAATGACTCTTAATCTCAGCAGCAGGCTTAGAGCTGCAGGCTACTTCTCCACAGTCCACCCCCTCCAAGGACTCAGCGTCATCGATTTGAGGGGGGGGGGGGGGGGGGGGGTGGCATTGCATTTAGATGGAGACAGAAACCGTTCAACTTCAGCTGCACGGGCAAACAAGATTCACAGAGGGGACAAATTTTCTCAGGGGTGCATCCTATCTGCTGGGTGTGGCCATTTTTCTCTGCAGATATCCCATATTATTAGGTTTCAGTGCTGTCCTGAGCTCATCTAATCAGGATAATATATCCATCAGGACAGAGAGCTGGCTTTTAACAATATTATGACCTGTAGCTGTGCCAAAATATTACCGCTGTGCAATCATCAGGGAAGACATTAAAAGAAAATAGATTTATGGTCCGGTTTCCTGGTGCCACAGTCAGCAAGTCTAAATCCAGAGAAGGTAAACAGCACAAAAAAAAAAGAAAAAGAAAAAAAGACATCAGACACAAGCTCACACTGGTCTTTCCATGTGAGAATTTGTGCAGAATATTTCCCTTTTGTCATGTTTGCTGGGTCCTGCCGTGGGGTTGATGCGGTTGCAGCAGACCACGCTCCACCAGTGCCCCCCACAGTAATTGTGAGGTACTGCATCCCAATGCTAAGATTTCAAGGGTACGAGACTGAATAAGAGAAGAGGAAGTAAATCTAAACAGCGATAAGAGAAATCATTATTACCTTTTTAATGTTTTGTTTATTTGATTAAAAAAACAGCAATCAAAAGGTTTTGTGTAATTTAACTATATTTAGCCACTCTTCACTCTATATGAGTTCATTGTCATACTTTGGTTCAACAAAATATTGGTGACAACTTTCCTCAAGGCAGAGCTACAGAAGATTCAACTGGGACCACTTTGGCTTGGAGGACAGCGTGATCGTCTCGTGGTTGTGGGTTTGAGTCTAGCTTATTCCAGCTTTTCCCCATCACATGCAGATGTGTCCCTGGACAAGACACTTAACCCCCGAGTTGCATATCAGTATGCCATCAGTGTAGAAATGTGTATGTGTTATTGAGTGGTTATTGAGTACACTTACTCTAGTATAAGCGTTTTGAAGCAATATTGTTTTTTTTCACATTTCAAAAGATAAAAACCTTTAATTTTATAATGTATGTTTTAATTAATACTGAAATTACATGAATTATCCCCAATATTCTCCATAACGACTTCATTTTAACATTTTGGCCAGCAGTGCTTTAGTTTTTGAGTTTCTGGCAGAGAACACAATACATTGAATGAGGCAACATTCATTCAAAGTCATACATTGCCAAAATTACATTACCAGAGCTTCACTTTTAACCTGTCCTCCAGCTGAAATAGTTTCTTGATGAAAGTTTAAGTTATCTAGGTATTAATAATTTTTATAATTGTTGAAGTTTATGTGCTCATTTCCTCTGATGTTTAGCTGGTGAATCAGTCAAACAGCTCTCTCTGTTTCCGCCATCTTCTCTGCTCAACATTCACATAAAAAATTTAGTAAGTCCTCCTTACTAACTTTTTTCCCCCTTTAGGAGCCGTCTTAAGGCCTAGGGTGCTTTGAGAATAACTTAACTCATCTTACTGAGGTAAAGGAAAGATTTGTCTAAGAATTTTCAAAATTCTAAGATTTTTTCCTAAAATGACATCACTAAGAGTTACTTAGGACTCCTTTTGTATATGGGCACAGGACTTTGATTAAAGGTCTTCAGAGTCCAGCCAACACCAGCAAAACTTGCTTTATCAGTAATCTCTCTGCACTGACTCAGTGTTTTTTAAAATGACGGATTTTAAAATCATATATAACTACATTGCATTAGTCCCAAATACATTTTAGAGTTGCTAGTCAAGCATCTAAAGCCGAGATGAGCAGAAACCATTGACTGCTTTAAAAATCAGGGCTGAAATCATTAGTTTACTGCACTTTTCATGTATATTTAATTTGTTTTTGATGTCCGTTTTCTTAAATTTGAATGAGTTGACTGCCTTTCATGACTTCAACACAATAAGCTTCTGTTTCTTAATTTCCCATAAGGTTCATGGGATTACTGTGTGAATAGAACCATAAAAGTAAACTCAGATTTTATTTTTGACAAAAATGGTGTATTTGACAAATCCTATTGGATTTAGCCCATAACTCATTTCCAGTTAAGATAAAATAAAATTAAGCAATGAGCACTCGCCAGTTAGGAAGATAGCCTTTTTAAAATGTTTATTAAAAAAAATAGAAAACTTACATAAAAAAAATAATACATTGAAATGCAAGTTGTGTACAGGTTACAGCCCATCCTTCATACTCGGATCTGGGGGTTTGGTGTGACGCGGTGTGATAATAACCCAGACGTTTTAAAAAGCAGCAATGAAAAACAGAGGAATAATGTCATGTTGGGTTTGGTACATAGGAGGCACGTTCAAACTTCTGGTACAAGTCCTTCAATGGATGTTGTGGCGCTACTAAAACTTCCTTAAATGGGAGCTCTGGCCTTCTAGTGAAGAGATGTGTAAACTCTGAAAAAAATATATATATTAAGACCTACAATTGTTGCGCAGATTGGTTTACTAGGTTTAAAAAAAAAAAAAAAAATAGAAAAAAAAAAAAAAAAGGAATCTATATGATGCCAATACAGCCATTTACTGACTGCAGTAGTAGTCTGCTCACTGAGCCGGCACCTAGAGGTGGCATAAATAAAAGCTGTGTTGCCCTGGCAGTGCTTACTGAAAACAAACACAGAAAGCTCTGGCTCTACACAGGAAGAACAAGGAAAAAAAAAAAATAGATTTGGTCAGTTAAGAAGGCAGTTAACCTGCTGCTTTAACAGAATCAGAGCATTTATATAAGGCAGAAAACAAGCACTTTGCTGGTATAAAATAGCACCAACTATTTCTGAAATGTCACAGGACGTACCGATGGCTGAAGATGGTTTTTAGCTCTGCTAAATAGAACTCTGGCAACATAGTGATATGTTCAAAATGGAAAGAAAAAAAAAAAAAGCTGGTTGTGGGTATGGTTTTTTTTGGACAGGCGGTTGGCAAAATTCAAGTGATCAGGTGAAAAAATTCAAGTGGAGAAAAAAAAAAAAAAAAACATTTGAGACAAGGGTTTATGGCACATTTCTAATGTTATACCATACTGCCTCCTGCTGGAAAATATCTCACACAGTCTTGCTTTATCTAGGCCCTTGACTCAATCTATTGCACACATCAATAACGGCTTAAAAAATAAACTAAAATGTGAAATAAATTAAATAAAACCCAGTAAATATTGCACACCGTTGCAACAAAACAAAAGAAAAAAATAAGGCGCCAAAGTCTGCAGCTTACAACAAAATGGTATTAATGAGGGGGGTGGGGTGGGGGTTGGTTGGATTTTAAAAACCTGATGGCTCTAAAAAGGAGGGGGTGGAAAAAAAAATATGTAAGTTTATGACCAACTCTCAAACACACAGACAAAAAGAGTACATTCAGACCAGTCCTCACAGTGTAAGCACTCGAGACAATATCCGTTTTGTGCCGTCACATCAAAAACATTGTCAGCGTTGCGCTGCATAGGTAGAAGGAAATCGTAGTGCTTCGCTTTAGTCCAGAGTGCAGTTTGTAGAAGATACGCCGAGCTTTCAAGAGCTCTTAAGAATTGGAGCTAAAGAGGGGAAACACATTCAGAAGACAGAAGCCTAATGATAAAAAAAAAAAAAAAGAAGAGGCTCCTTGAGAATCAAAAAAGTTCAAGAAGTGTCAGGCTTGATGAACCACAACAGTACTATGGCACATGATGTTCAAGTTGCATGGATACTACCTACTTAAAAAGCACTGTAGTCTGGAGAGGGCGGCGCTGAGGCGAGCCCGGTCTGGTGGTCACCAATTCAGCAGCTGCGTTTATGCTGGTGGGAGGAGCGCTGACCTCAGACTGATGGAACAACATGAGCACGGGTAAGACCTTCGGAGTTCTTTGCATGGTCCTAGCAAGCAATGGGAAGCACTTTCTAGCAACTCGTGAATTGTAGAACAAGTGCAGATGCGCTTTAAAAAAAAAAAAAAAGACCCCTCCAGCAACAGAATGTGTGCTACCACTGGCTTCTTTCATTGGCTCTGATTCAGAGCTGGACCCACGTCCTTCTTCCTGCGTCGCCACGTGTTGCGGTTGTACTGGTGCTGGTTTCTGAAACATGACCCCGTGTTGTGGGCCGGGTGAACCAGCCTGTGCTGCAGACCGAAGTTGCCCGGAGGGGGATTATGGCACTGGTAGCCGCCGGCCTGGTTGTGCTTGGAGCCAAAGTTGTGCGGCTCCAGGGAGCCTTGGGAGTAGGACCTCTGGGCGTAGGGGTGGCGCAGCAGCCCTCCTACCTGAGAGTGGTGGAGGTGGGCGAGGAGAGGGCTTGTGGGCTTAGTCTGCTGGGGGAATTGCGTGGCTTGGGTGGTGTGACGGTGCACGATGCCGAGGGCGGGAGGGTTCTCGTGGTAGAACTGGCAGTCGGAAGGAGGGATGGTGAGGCTTTCTGGGAGAGAGATCTGAACATGGAGGGTGGGCAAAAATAAAATAAATAACAGGATCAGAACTCAACCAGGACCGTAGGGGCATTTTAAGTGCATTTTGTCTGTGAACCGACCTGATGCGTTGTGTGGATGAAGCTCGCCGGATGTGTGGCCCCGAGGTCAGCAGCCATCTGGATCACCGAATGGATCGAAGCCAAGGTGAGAGGGTGGAGCTGGATAGAACCGTGGCTGCTTTTTGGAGAGTCAGACTCCTAATGACAGAGGGAATAACAGCTCTGAGGCTCGTTGAAGGTGACGCAGTGCAGAGCATCTACAAGTGCTTCGCAAATGGATAACCAAGAAGCCAATTTACACAGCAAAAAACTCATGCATATTCCACGCAGTGTTTATTTTGAGGATTACGGCTTAGAGCTAATGAAAGCTTAAAATCAGGATACTATTAAAACCTATAAAAAAGCCAAACTGATGACATGAAAGTCTGGGATCTGCTAAAATAGTCACTGCAAATGAAGCTGACCAATCAGGGCGCTGTACCCAAGCACACCAATGGAAAGTTGAGTGAAGGTAACAGGTAACAGGGATAACAGAAGCCTTTGAAGGATTGTGGCGTTCCAAAGTTTGAGGGGAATTCTCAAGGCGTGGACCGCGGGGGGAGTCGGTGCTTCAAGACCTACCACACACAGACGTGCCCAAGACATGGCCTGCAACTTTTACAGTCCACGTTAAGCCACTTCTAAATATCCTTCCTGGGGCTAAGGAGAAAACGGACCTGACTGCAGCTCAGTGTCCAAAGTCCACTAAAACTTAAACGAGTGGAGAACGTACAGAAGCAAATTTGCTTCAAGGTCTAGTGGGATAATTCCCCATTCTGTGATGACTGGGGGGATCTGGAGCTGAGCGGATGTCTACCCGGAAAATTTAGACCTCTCCTTGCTTCCTTCTGCCAACTAGATTTATGCAGATGCTGGTTTCATTTTCCAGAAACGTACCGATAACTGGTACAATAACCATGGCATCACTGTCTTCGATTAGCCATCATAGTCACGTGACCCAAACCCCACAGATAATGGAATATAACTGAGAGGTTTAGAAACGTGTTACCAAACGTGCTACCAAAAACTTCAGACACTGAAACCAACAAGCAAGCGGGGTCTCCTTAACTCCTCAGCAGTGGCCTCCATGCCTCGCCACATTGCTGCAGTTACTCATGCAAAAGGAGCCCTGACTAAGCATCCCAGAAAATACCCTACAGTACATAGACTGTTTTCAGTAGGCTGACATAATAATAATAATAATAATAATAATAATAATAATAATAATAATAATAATAATAATAATAATAATAATAATAATAATAATAATAATAATAAAACTTTATTAATCTCACAATGGAGAAATTCACTTCTGCATCTTAACCCATCCCCTTGGGGAGCAGTGGGCTGCCACTGTGCGGCGCCTGGGGAGCAATCAGGGGTTAAGGGTCACATTTGAGCTTTAATAACCCGCCGTCTTGAGAATTAACTTAAAACTTTACTTTCTAATGAGATGAAAAATTATTTTGGGTTTTCATTAGCTGTAAGCCCCAATCGTCAACATTTGCAATAAATTCCTAATAAATATTTAATTTTCTGAAATGAATTAGTAAAAATTAATGAGCTCAGCTTCTACATTCTAATTTACGACAAAGTAAAAGTGGTGGTAATCTGACATTTCTTCAAATTAAATAAAAAATAAATAAATACTTTGGCCTTACAATGTCGCTTCCGGAGGAGGAGGAAGAAGAAAGTGAGCATGCTGAGGAAGACGATGAATGGTGCTGAGGGCTGGGAGGAAACACTGGAGAATGTGAAGGAGAGTCTGAGCTGGAGGGAGAGGGGGAATCCCTTTGATCCTCGATCAGCATCATTCTGCCGAGCTCCTGCTCACAGCTCTCCACATCTAAGAACAGAACCCCTCAGTTAAGAGAGATCTGCTACTACTTGACAACTTGTGCAGCACAACCAAAGTGTCCCCATATAATGCCGACATTAAATCAGCCAAATACTGAACGTAAATGCAGTGCAAGAGCAGAACGGTCTTACCGTTGTTTTCCAGCGTGGCGCACTGCTTGGCTCTCCACTTGTTGATTACCCATTCCCTGTAGGCCAGCACCTCTGGGGTGACTTTCACGATTCGACCTAAAGTGCTGCAACGACCCCAGGAATTTAAAAAAAGGTGGATTACTGCCACAAAATCTACACCGTGTAGCCACTTTGCTATTCTTTTATAAAGTGAGCAAAAAAAATAAAAAATACAACAACCCAACAACAACTAACCAACCTGTCGTAGTCTTTGTTGGGATATGCGCACAGATGAGATACGCCGTGGCTCAAAACCATATAAGCGAAATCAAAGACCTGCTTGACTTGCAGGACTCCGTAGGAACTCCTGCCCACGTCGTTCCCTGTGAGGATCAGAATACAGAGGACACACCTGATCAGCCACACAACTTCAGCCTAAACAGACAGATTTAAGGGGACTTAAAGCTTTTCCAGTTTTTTCTCGATAAGCACTTTCCAACTAAAGGAATTCCAATAAGTTCAATTAAAAAAGGAACAATAAGAAATCAATGGCTGAAATGGTCAAAACCACAATGTCCAGAAATAAATTTGCCATTTTGACCTTTTTGTAACCGGATAATGTCGCTAGTGATTACCAGACCTAACTAAGTCTGACCTGGCTGTACAGGATCTTCTATGCAGAGCATGGATGGCCGGTTGCCATGGCCCATGGCCTTCAGCATATCTTCCTTGGAGAGGTAAGCTCCCTCGCTCCTCACTCGGATGCCCGTTTTCATGTAGTTGAATTCCCGACCGTAGAGCCCAAAGAACTCAATCAGCAGGATGCCCAGGTTAATGTTGGTGCGCCGCGTGTCAATTCGAGGGTGTAACTGGTGAGGAGGACAGAAACAAGGACCGTTGAAAACAGAAAAATAATAAGAAATCATCCGACCTCAGGTGCTAAAGAATTCATGCAGATTTTGCTGTCCTACGGACCGAGTGCGATTCAGGAAACCAAATGTTTTTGTGAAATGTCTAAAAAAAAAAAAAAAAAACACTTTTAAACAATGGCAGGCCACGACGAGGGGCAAACATTACGGCGCCTATGCTTTTCACACACTCTGCACTAAAGTGGGCCACATAAACGTGGAGCTACATAATGATGGCACCACTGTGCAGACTCAACAAGAGTCTGTTGCCTTGTCTGAAGATTGTTCAAAAAGGCTTACATTTCTGCAGAAATGTCTTTCAAAGTAATCCAAAGAATTGAATATCAGAATTATTTTTTTTTATCCTCTCTGCACACCTAGTTATCCGTTGCAGATTGGACCCGTTTTGGGGATGAGCCAAACCACGCAGTGATGGATGAACCCCAGGGCCGACTGAAAGATGGCAGTTTAGATGAGGACAAGCAACTCCTGTTGGAGGTTTTGCTTCTTCAATTGCCGCGGGAAGTACGATCTCTACCGGACCGTCTTCCAAACTACCTGCCAGGTAGACACCACGGCTCCCGGTGTTGTTTCTAGGAACTGGAAGTGATCCGCAGCAGATGCAGCGTTGTTTGGATGGTGAAGGGAGGCGGTGGGGAGTGTTCTCCAGAAGTCCATCGCCATCTCCATAATCTTGAACGGGTTAAGCTACAGGTGGGTCTGACAACACCAATGGACTTGCTTTTATTATATTAAATAGTCTTGTGTGACATTAGAGGACTTTTAGGCTTAAACACTAAAGTTTCGGAGGGAAAACGGACACCAGCCTTAGGGAAGACTAGGTCCAGTTGCAGTACTGTAATGTTGAGAAACCGTGGGTGTTGGTTGTGTAGAACTTTTCAAAGGTAAGAAAATTAATGGTTCTCCAATTTTTGCGCCACTGCAACGAAGGTTTGCAGCTGCCATTTGACTTTAGCTCAGTATTCTGACACAATGACACATTGTGAGAGGACTAACTGGGGCCGTGGTGTGCAAACATTTTGGCAGACTGTTGTGAACTTTAACCCTTATGAGTAAAAGGGGACAGATGCTGCAGAAAAGTGACTTTTAGCTTCGTCGATTCGGTGCTCCTATGTTTCTCTGCAGAACCGCTGCGTGGCTCGTTAACAACATACTCGTAGGTAATATAAATGTGCTGCCACCCCTCCTTCCACATCAGGACAACAACGCTGGTCAGAATCAGAGCAGCAATTAGACCTAGGAGGGTAGTGTTTAAAATGTATTTATTTTTATATTTTTTTTAGATAAGGTTTGTCACAAGAAGCCATTTGCTACTGTGGCCATTTACAGGCAAAATGGGATCCTAACAAAGCATTTATTTTTTTAAATCACTGGATGGGCCATAACTCTCCAAACAAGATAACATCTTCATCCTTTCTTACTAAACCTCACTGGACAAATAGCCAATTAAAAATACTATCATGTGACATTTTAACAGGAAACTGCCATCACCATCGTCTTCTAGGGTGGTCATTGTCCTATATGCAAGTTTATTAGCAACTTTCAGCAGTGTGATCAGCTGCCTCCTGCTCGTTTTCTTTCACCTTTTTTAATATACATATTCAGACATTTTGCTTAACAGTTTATATTTGGGAGCCTGACATAGTATCTCACAATGAATCAGCACGTTTTGTAACTATGAATTCTGTGCACATGTGTATCTGCACCTGCAAGAAGCTGATAGCCATTAGTATAAGGCTATATGAGCTGATGCCTCCAGTAAAGACTTCATTTAGATCCCTCTGCAAAAGAAACTGCTTCAGAACGAAGATCAGGGGCGGAAGAACGGTGTATTTCTACAAAAATCATAGAGGAAACAAAAAAAAGGGTAAAAAGTTACAAATATCGAACAGATTTATATTGGCCCCATCAAAAAATATGAAGTACCTGGAACTGACCTTAAGGTAGCTTTTGATGAACTGTGCTGCTTTCACTGCATACTCCACATTAAAGCTGATGTCCACTTTCACCTTGGTCTCATGATCAGTGAGTTTAATAATTGGAACCTGAGATCAGAGGTCATGCATGATATAAATGTGTTTCTTTTTCTGAAGTTTTAAACTCGCAGGTCAAAAAGGTTAAAAAAAAACAAAAAACGTTTTCATGACCTACCGTAGCTTTGTCAAGGACTTTGATGGGATAATTGCCGGCCACGTTGTGTTTTTTCAGGGCTTGCTCGAGATCCTGCAGTGGTGGATGGTCCCACTTCCCAGACACCACAAGATCAATGTCACTGAGAACATAAGAACACACATCACCAACATTACCTTCAGTTTTGTGTCTGTACTATTAACACACAGACGTTATTTTTGCTTCTATATAGCGGAAAACTCCCGCTCTTCTCCGTGTTAACATTTCCCCTCACTGATCAGACTGTGGTTGAGTCAGACGGCACATCTACTTGGACAAACTGCAAGTCCTCTACCCTAAAGATCGCTATGATCAGTACTATAAAAGACATTTAAATATGGTCTGGAGTCACAGGGACAAGCGGGAGGGGAACGGAGAACCAGAAGGCTTCAGTGTTTTAGGTGGTTATTGAAAATATTGTTTCACTTTAGGGAAATATTAAAAACACACAAAAAAGGAGGCACATTCCTAAATGTACAGCCACATCAACAACAAAATACCTTGTAGGAAGATATAGCCCTGTGCTGAAGCTGCCGAAGATTTCCACCTGCAAAGAGATGGAACAGCACAAACCTTATTTAAAGCATTCAATCATTTTTAGTATTCCAAACCGAGCTGCCAAAACCTATTCTGTTCCTGCAAAGTTGTTTAGGCAGTAGGAAATGGTATTACTCTTTTGGTATAATATTCCAGTCTTTGACCCAATCCATGTCTGAGGTGTAAAATAAAACTAGTGTTGTAACGAAATCTAACGCTTAGAACTCCAGCTATTGCTAATAAAAGCATAAATTAGTGGCAGAGGCTCTCAAACTTCATTCGTTGGTGGACAAATGAGGGTTAGGAGACCCTCTCTTTTTTTTTCCCCCCAACTACAGCTCAAAAGGCTAAATGAACCCAATTCACTTAATTTAAAAATCGGCAAAGAGAGTAATCACAACTTGCACAGAAATTTGGCACAATCTTTGCTGTGCCAAATCCCGGGCTGTATCGCCGGATGGCCTTGAGGATGTGACCGGGATTCAAAACCGGGTCCCCTGTTGTTTTAAAGACGCAGACTTAGCCCGCTACACTAATCCGCAACGTAAACTAGCTGAATTTATTTAAAGTACAGCATTAAGCTTCTCAAAACCATTGACTACATGCGATTTGCAAAGTTTGACTTGTGCAAAGCTACCCGACACAAACCCTTGGTATTGCTCCAGAAACTCAAGGCACCTTGCATTAAAAATGTAAGACGCCTGATTCCCAATTTCAGATAACAATAAAACGACAAAATGATTGATTAATGTTATGACCGGACAGCAACTTTAGTTGTTTTTTTTTTTATGGGAGGGTTTTGCGCATACTATGAATATATGGAAGGGAATATGGAGCCAAGCCACTTGTTTAAGATCTGAACAGCATTCCTTTTAGAGGGAATTAACTTGTGAATTGTGTAAAGCTGTTCAATGTATCAGATCTGGCCCTAAAAATGAAATCAAAGCATTATTTTTTCGAAGGGATGTCCACATTGGGGCACCTGATAATTATGGGCGATGTTTCAATTATTGCTGTCTTGTACTGGGGAGGGGGGAGCTACGGTGCCCACTCCTGTCCCACTCACCCGGGCTGTGGGCCACAATTCCTTGATGACACTTTCTATTCTGTTCACCACATCCCTTCTCATGGCCTCCTCCTCAGGTCTTGGTGACATGAAGCTGAAGAAATCCATTATTTCCTCATGTAAACTAAAAAAAAAAAAAAAAAGATCAAAAAGGAAGTTAAACAGATCACATGCTCATGTGTGGAAAAAAAAAAGACAGCGTGTCCCATATTCTTCAAACATGGCACCGTGATGATGTCCTCTTACCCATTAACGCCCGGGCTGTAGCGCCTGGTTTTCCACAGGCTGTAGGAAGAGTCCACGGAGTGGCCATTGAAGCCGCAGTGGAGGAGCGGGTTGAAGCCGTGGAAAGTGTTGGCCCGGTTCAGCTGCCTCCTGCGGCCGGTCTGGTGTGATTGATAGTGGTGCTGCTTGCTCCCTTGCAGGTTTTTCATGCCGGTGGGGGTGTGGCCGCCGGGCTGTTGCATGCTGCGACAGTGTTGCTGGAGCGCGTGAGGGGGCTGTCTGAGGCTGTTCTCGTTCACCTTCCGCTCGCCGTAGTGCGAGAGCTGCTCGGCCTCGTCCGCCGCGCTCAGGCTGTCAATCTGAAGCGCGGAGCCGTGGGGAGAGGAGCTGTCGGCCTCCGAGTCCAGCGAGGAAGAGGACGGCGACAGCGAGCCCTTCCTCCGGACACTTCCCGTCGCAGCAACGCCGCCGCCGCCGTCCGCCCGCGGCTGTTTCCCAAACACGGTCCCGGGTGTCGGCGCCGCACGCCTCTCGCCGTAAGAGTCCAAGTTGGCATTCTGCACCGCAAAGTTGCGCTGGTGGTGAGGCTGGTTGTCCAGGCCGGGGTTGGCTCCGAACGCGCGCGAGGTCTCCCACATCTGCGTCCACGGGGAACCGGCCAGTCCCTTCTGCTCCGGTTGCATCCAAACGGTCCGGGGATCCATTGGGACGCGAGTTTGCCGAGGATCTGATTCCCACCGCAGAGGCGAACGAGCGGTGCGAGCAACTTTGCAATTTGACACTTTCACCCACCGGGACACGAAAAAACCACGCGGTGGCGACTCACAAGGTTTCTATGGAGAGCTTCATTTCTGGAGGCTGGTTTGGTTCGTCAAGCGGCTCGGCGAAACTCCTCTCCCCTTAAAGGCAGCCAATATGGCGCAACCACGGTTCACCAACAGCTCTCATCTGTGAGGGATTTAAAATCTCTGAACACACCCCCTCGCCGCTGAAGGAAGCGTCAAGTTAGGCACATGTAACCGGAAACACCCGAAATTGGGTTAATGCGGAGCAAACTTCGATGATATTCATGGTTCAACGTGGATGCCGATGAACTGCGAAACGAAATAAATCACGTCGCTTTTTACAAAACTAAGATAATGCAAAAATAGTACGCTTAAGAAATGGTCTTATAATGGAGTAAGGTCCCCCTTTTTAAGTTCCACAATTTAATACTTAATGCAGTTCAAAATAAATATACTGCTTTTCACAAAATTAACCGTGGCAAGGAACAAACTGAATGTCTTTTTCTTTGAGAGTAAGGTCACGTTTAAAACAACTCGTTGGGTTTTATTTTGGCGGTCAAAACCGGAAACAAATGCCTGTATCGTACAACTAGAAAAAGTGTGCTCTGTTAACATAGACCTATGAACGATAGATGCGGGTTTGTGGCAAGCGTTGCCAGATTGGTCGGGTTTCCGCCTAATTGAGCTTCTTCTGAACATGTTTGACTGGAAAAAAAATTGCTCTGGGTGGATTGCTGAAGTTTGGGCTGCTTTTCACAACTGTTAGCGGGTTGTTAATGTATTCATAGGGAAAGATTATCAAAAATAATCGTATTTGTGTGGGAGAAAAGTAAAAAATTTAAGAATTCCAATAAAATGTTGCATCATTTCACGCATAGCATAAGGTCATTTTGAACGTTGAGATCAATGAATCAGGGGTTGCCATTGGTTAATCAAGTGTCGCTGCATAAATGATACTGGTTAATGTCAATTGTAAACAAATGAGGTTAAGAGTTCAACTGAGCTAGTGAGGTGTGGTGACCTCAAGGCCCTTACTGTTAAGCTTTAACTTGCTTTACAAACTTTACAGAACTAGGGGAAATCTGAAAACGTATACAAAAAGAAATTGGAGGCTGATCTAGAACTAAAATCCTGAATTGCCCGTGTCTCAGGATATGACTTATTCTAATGCAGAGATCCGAGTGACACTTCATAGATTGAAATAAATTGTTTTGATATACAACAGAGAGGTTGGATCTTTTTTCAGTGCAATGTCTGTGACTGACTTGTTGCAGACTCTTTTTGAGCTGATCAACTTAACATTGTTTAATGGCTGTGTATACAAGAGAAATGTTAGCTTGATCTACGCTGTGTGTGAGTGCAAGAGCCCACCTAATATTTTTAGTAATTTGGGTTGCATACTTCTTTAGTTTTCATGCAATTGGGTGTTCATGGCATGTTATTTATTCTACGTGTAATAGTTTTACATTCTCAGCCATGGGTTTCAAGAGTGGTTGAGAGTTGGGTGGATTTTTATTGATGTGGGCAAACTTTACATGGTTTGGAAACTGTCAGCCAGAACTGGCAACCCTGGTTTGTGGCCCAGTTAGTAGTGTACAGAATGTCCAGCCTGTTTAAGTGTCCTCCCCCTTTATCAAATTTCAATCATACCAATAAATGAGTCATACCAAGCACCTTTTCCCCCCAAAGTTGGTAAAGATTTCCTGATTTTGTCATCACAAGTCATCATACGACAGTACAATACCTTTTCAGAATTGTGTTTAGTACTCTTATCTGTACAGCTGGTTTACTGCGACGCCAGAGTGCACTTTTGGTTTAAACAAGATGTGAATTTAACATTTTACAAACACAAATAAAGGTGTACACAACTGTGCCACAAACCACACCCCACTGGGAGTAAGTGTCCCACTGATCTTCAATTCACAGAATTTCATCTCCCAAGGGAGGTTAGGACTTGGTCTTGGGGAGTCCTGAAGCAGCTGACGGGTATCAAGCAGCAAGGACTGCAACTTCTTCGGTTGTGGAAGCTAAAACTCGGGGATTAGAGGAACTATCAGAGCTACCATTGGCCAAATTGTGACATCTTCTGAATCTGTATTTGCATTAAACCACCATCTTAGTAGTTAAAATCACTGTGCGCTAGTAGACACACTGTTAAAGCCGCAGTGGGTAACTTTAGTATAAATGTATTTTTTACATATTTGTTAAAACTGTCACTATGTCCTGAGACTGAAATATGAGATAGATAATCTGTGAAGAAAAGAAAAAAAAAAGAATGAAGCTTCTCTAACTACTCCCTGTGGTCCTACAGCTGTTTGTAGAAATACCCCGCTCCCGGTCAGAAACAACCAATCAGAGCAAGAAGGAACGTCTGGCTCTGATTGGTTGCTAGTAATGTCAACCTTTCTTGTGTATGACATGCTCCCATCCCCTTCCACTGCAGTGTAACCATCATTCAAGTTCGAGATTGTTGGTGGGCTGCGGCAGTGTGGAGAAATGCTGGAGAAACAACTTGCTTTACAAGAAAACTGCCAATTTCTGGAGTGGCTACTGCTCAGAAAACAGACAGGAAAACATTGGAGCAGGGCCTGCCGTGGAGGGCCTCCCTTCACGGCAGGCCCTGCTGTGGAGGGAGGGCTGCAGAGAGCAAGGCCGAGGGAGCTATTAAGGTGTACTTGTTCAAAGTTCCAGGCTAAGTCCACGGTTTTTCTCAAACCTCCCTACTGCAGCAAAATGTCCAAAGGGTTATTGATCTGTAATCTGGCAAATTAACAAAACATTTTCCTATCTGTTTTCTATTGTGAACTGGCTGTTTGAACACATACCAATGGTTGTTCTTAACTATTTTTAAAGCTAATTTGATCTCATTCCAAATCCCTATATAAAAAAATAACAACCACACTGAACTGTAACATCACTAAATCCATTTTTGGTAACTGGTCTCAGTTTTATTATGTTCCTTTTTTCAGTCTATTACGTTAGTTCTGCTCATTCTTTTAATCTTTACTTAGTTTAGTTGAATGGTACTAGCTTAGTTAGGGAGTGTGTTGACTAAAGTAATTCAATTGGTAGTGAGAACATTTTGTTAATAAATTCTTTTATTTTGGAAATAAGTTTTTTTCAATACTTGCTATTTGAGAACACCAGTGCCAGAATTCACTTAATCTATTGTTCTATAATCCCACGCCTCAGGCAGGTATTCAAAAAAACAATAACTGACAAAGAGTGAGAACTTTTGAATATAATTTCCTGATAATAGACTTAAGGTATCTTTCTATGCGATAACATAAAAATTAGGTTCAGCAAAACAAAATCTTAATCCTTAAGAGTTTTGTTTAATTTTTAACAGGGTTTTAACAAAATTAAATTAAATTATTTTTGAAATAGTAATACAAAAGCATATTGCAAAAATAAAGTGTCCACAATTTTACAATATTGTGACTTTCCTGATATTATTTGAGGGCCGGGCCAGTAGTGAGTGTCATACATTTAAAAAAAAAAAAGCACATCAAGAATAGGTTTATGATTAGAAACTACTGTGAAACACAATATGTGTTCATTTTAATTAGAAAAAATAGAAGCATCTGAGGAAAACTGTACAAACATTTCAATTAGCAAAAACAGGGATTCTTATAATGTATTTACATCAGCTATAGATTACCTTTAGCACACTGTACATGTTATACAATATTTTACAGCATTACCTGAGAATCCTACAAGGTCAAGCAGTTCAAGTGCATTTGTTTACAGGTTGTAGCTGAATAAACTTTAGAAAACAAAATTTCTTTGTCTTCTATAAAGTAAAAGATTTAGCTTCAAAGGCTATAATCAAATATAAGTGCAATACACTTATATGTGATTATACAACACTTATAAAGTCTGAAATTATTTGAAACGTGCTTTCAAATTAGGACAAAAGAATTAAAATGGAGTTGATAAACCTTGCATTGCAACGAGCACAAATCTTTTAGTCACTGTTTGTGTTCACATGTCAAACAACTATTAAGGATGCATGTTAAAATCAATACTGAGGTATTTGTCCTATCATAAAAAAAGGAATTACACACCAAAATGATTGTTAATGCAGATCAATTTGTTTTCAGCTCCTAACCTGTCTGCAAATAGATGCTATTTGATTAATGCAACTAGTGACAGCAGGTGGGACGCTCTGAGTAGCCTCTCCTCTCCACCCAGCCAGAGCATCCAGGGCTTGTTTGGGGTTGCACGGAGAAAGTTCATAGATAGAGTAAAGGGCTGCTAGCTGGATGGCCCATGGAACCCCTGCAGGAAAGAAATATTGCACGATTAGAACACTTGGAGAACCTTTGCACAATGACTATTTCTCTTAATGACATTTTGGCCAAATTGGCAACATTTAAAGTAAAATGCAACTAAAAGTGTTTTTGTTTAGACTGAAGCTTTGTACCTTCAGCTTGTCCATGTCTTCCAAATGTGTTGATAATATTGGCCACCGTGACCAAAGAGGAAACAGAACCTTCTTTATGGCCCAACTGACTGAGTCGTCCTGTTTAAACACAAACGTGAACGTGATCATATTATCCTCTGTCTAGTCACAACTATTCCACACATTAGTTCATGTTGCCATTAATATGCTAGTAGAGCAACAAAACTACAGACCTACGAGTCGAAGTACAGTGGCAACAGTCTCATCTCGGACTGGTCCTTGCTTATGTCTTGGCTGTAGAACCCAGGAGTTCATTAACGGCCACAACTCTTTGCTGTCAGGAAAAAAAATTAGCAGTAAGGAGAGATGTATATTCATTCCTCACAAACTGACATATGTCAAGTGTCTATTTTTAGGATTTTGGCTAACAAATGAAAACACAAAATTCTGTTTCTCTGTAAATTTGGATATATTTACTAGGGCCATTATTAAAAATGGTCAATAGATTTAACTTATATAGCACTTTTCTTGTCGTAGCAACCACTCAACTAGTTGTATACCGATACAAAAACGTCTAGGTAACTTAGGGGTAAGTACCCTACCCAAGAGAACATTGGCATGTGGTGAAGGAAGTTAAACAGACACCTTCTCATCGCCAGATAACTACTTTTCCTACAGAGTCACAACCAGAAGTCTCTCCCGCTCAAGAACCATCAGCACTGGCACCCCCCAGGGGGTGTAGTCTCTTCCCACCCTTCTCCCTGTACGACTGCACCTCAGTGGGCCAATCTATGAAATTGCTGAAGTTATCAGATGACACAGATGTCATTGATCTGATCAAGGATGGGGTTGAGTCTGCATGCAGACAGGAAGTGGATCGGCTGGTCTACTGGTGCAGTTAGAACCACCTGGAGCTTAACTCACTCAAGACTGAAGTTGATGGTGGACCTCTCCCACACTGTCACCCCTCACCATCCTCAACAACTCTGTGCCTGCTGCGGATCACATCCGGATCCTTGGAACCAACAACTGACACCTCACAGGCTGATTAGTCAGCTGTATTACTGTAAAACAAAATAACTACATTGGCCTTTCACAACCTTCCCCTTTTCAACATAAAACGTTTTTACATTGTATACCAAATATCTGTACTTTGAGCGCTGTAACTGAAGTCAAATTCCTTGATTGCGCAAACAACCATGGCCACATGAAGCCGATTCTGTTTTAACAAAGAAATGTCAGCCCGATGAAAAGTATTTGCTGCAAATTTATACAATTAATATTTGATCAGGGCTGCTTAGGGTTTTTTTTCTCTATGGGGTTAAGGTTGGGTATGCCTGCAAACCAATTCAGTGTTACCATGGCCATTGAAGTAGGCATTAGTAGCATTGGCTGTGTGTGCAGGTGCTAAATCCTGCTGAAGAAGGAGGAAAAAAAAAAGAAGAGGAATCAGCTTGTCAGCAGAGGGAAGCATTCTGTACTCTAAAACTTCTTGATAGAGAGCTGCGCTGACTGTGGACCTACACCAGCAGAGTACACTGTTCCCCAAACCATCGCTGTCTGTGGAAACTCACAATGGAGCACAAACGCCTTGGATTCTGTGCCTCTCCACTCAGGGACCTTTATTTTCAAATGAAATGCAACATTGGCCATGATCTTAAAAGAGGACTTTGGGCCACTGAGCAACAGTCCAATCCTTGTGTCCTCAGCCCAGGTTAGACTATGGTTAGAAGTGGCCTAACATGAGGAAGGGGAAAGTTATGGCCCATATGCCTGTATGCGGCGAGCCTAGTCTGCGCCTTGTGAATCTTCTTCAAATTCTTGTACAGGCTGACATTTTCTTTGTCGTTTGTGAACCTTTTCAGTCTCCCCGTGAGCGTGAAGTCTGCATTGTTCTCAAAGATATTTTATGCCTACCATAACAATTTTTTTATAACATTTTAAATGTTGAGAGAAACATATTTGAGGTTTTCATTAACTGTTAGCCACAGTCTTCAAAATGAACAGAAATAAACACTGCAATAAATAAATAAATATTGGTGCGTAATAAAGTTGTAATAAATAATTCTTACTTTATGATTTAAATCACTGATATAACAAACTTATTAAAATGTACTTGTATAGAGCAAACTTCTGTAAGTAAAGCAAATAACACAGAGCATGTAAATACAAAACAGCCCTATTCTGAATAAAAGATGAATGAGTGTACCCCAGGATGTGTTCATAGGTCCATTTCCATTTTTTGTGTGAACACAGGAGGTGCAGCGTGAAGATCTGTTCCCAGGCTCCAGCTCCCAGGTCTTCTCCATAGCGGATGTGTTTGGTAAAAGTCTGATTGGATCCCGACCGGAGCTCTGTCATAGTTTTTAGGATCAGCTGGTCAATGTCACAAGGAGGATTCTGTGGTAATAATAGAAAGGGAGATTTGGTTTCAGTAAATTGCAGACAACTTGGATTACATAGAGTAATTTTACCATAACCCTATAAGGAAGCAATAAAACATTTCATTTTATTTTACAATTTTAGTATTAAACCAGAAAACAACATTATGATACAATGGCAAACTGCAGGCATATTTGTACTTCTGAAAATACCTTCTCCCATCCAAGGAAAGCTGAAAGGCAGCCAAGAAGCCCTTTTGGTGCTCTCAGTTGGGTAACAGCATGAATGGCCTGGCACAGTAAACTACTGTGTGACAGAACATTGGGCCATGTCGTCACCACAAACAAAACCAGCTTTGCTGAATCTGGAAAATCTGAAAAGGTAAAAGCAGCACAAATCCAATCATCATAAAATTTGAAGGTTAAATATGAAAGCACAAGGTATAAGGAAAAATATTTTAGAACTAATTTAACTGTAAATAATAGTAGGTATGGTTAAAAACAAATCCCACCTTCAACCAGAATGCTGTAGGCCAGGATGCGAGCCTTCTCCCAGAACCTCTTCTGTCTGCAGATCCCCGTGTAGACTCGACAGAGGGCTTGCAAGTAGTTTAGACTCAAGACATCTTTTTCAGCTTTTAGTTTGGTCATTATGGCCAGAATCATTTCATCCACCTGAAGCTGATGAGAGAAAAGACACCATTTTAAATTTGCCTAGTAAAATTGCATTTTTGTTAATATAATGTCCCTCTGAAAAGAAAAAGCGCTCTCACTTTTTCTGTAACAGCAAATTCCACAGGAAAAACGTCATCATTCTATTTGTATCCAGATACAAAGGGCAGTGAACAAATGGTATTTGAACAGAATCTATGACACAAAACATACTTGGGGTTCCTACACATTTGCCATATCTCATATTTTTCTACACTGATATCTAGTGATATCTTTACAAAATTTGGGGCAACTTTGTTTGGGTTTTGACCCTCTTAAATCATGCTTGGTTTAAAAAAACAAAAAGTTTAAAGCCATATTTTCTAATGGTCAGAAAAGAAGTCCAATCTCCATTTCTGACTTTAACGATGTCTTGTGTTCTCTGCCAGAAACTGAAACACCAAAGCACTGCTGGCCAAAATGTTAAACTGAAGATATTATGGAGCATATCAAAGATCAAGGATGTAGCTTATGTAGTAATTAAATGTATTTTAGAAATAAAATTTTTATTTATTTTTTACACTAAGGAATTAATGACATTATAATTATTGAATTTTTATAGCCATTTCTTTTTATAAATATAGCTTTTCTAGTCATCTTGACCACTCAAAGCATTGAAGTCTATGGCCACATTCACCCAATCACACAAAAGTGCACACGTTCAAGCAATGATACGCAAGTTGATAGGCAATGTGGGTTTAAGTGCTTTGCCCAGGGGCACGTCAGCATGTGACAAGGCAAGGCAAGGCAAGGCAAGGCAATTTTATTTATATAGCACAATTCAGTACAAGACAATACAAAGTGCTTTACATGATTAAGATATACCAAAATAATAAAATGTAGATAGAAAATAGAATAAAAGCAAGTAGGGATAGAATGTAGTAACAAAAAAGAACATTAAAAACAGTAAAACTGTTTAACTAGAACAGTCAAAGGCCATTTTTAACCGGTGTGTTTTTAATCTTGATTTAAAAGAACTCAGGCTTTCCGCCCATTTACAGTTTTCTGGAAGTTTGTTCCAGATAAACGGAGCATAGGAACTAAATGCTGCTTCTCCATGTTTAGTTCTGGTTTTAGGTATGTGGAGTAGACTGGAGCCAGAAGACCTTAGTTCTCTGGAGGGTTGATACACTGATAACAAGTCTGTGATGTATTTAGGTGCTAAGCCATTTAAGGATTTATAGACTAACAGAAGTATTTTAAAGTCTATTCTCTGAGATACAGGGAGCCAGTGTAAGGACTTTAGAACTGGGGTTATGTGCTCTACTTTCTTAGTCTTGGTGAGGACGCAGGCAGCAGCGTTCTGGATCAGCTGCAGCTGTCTGACCCACTTTTTAGGAAGTCCTGTGAAAACACCGTTGCAGTAATCAATTCTACTAAATATAAACGCATGGATTAGTTTTTCCAGATCCTGCTGAGACATCAGTCCTTTAATCCTAGAAATGTTCTTCAGGTGATAGAAAGCTGACCTTGTAATTGTCTTTAGATGCTTTTGAAGGTTCAGGTCTGAGTCCATCACTACTCCCAGATTTCGGGCCTGATTAGTGGTTTTTAGCTGAAGCGACTGAAGCTGTGTGCTAACTTTTGATCTTTCCTCTATTGGTCCAAATATTATTACTTCAGTTTTGTTTTTATTCAATTGGAGAAAATTTTGGCACATCCATGCATTGATTTCTTCTAGGCTTTTACTCAGTGCCTGAATTGGTTCATAGTCACCTGGTGACATGGTGATGTAGAGCTGTGTGTCGTCTGCATAGTTATGGTAGCTGATGTTATTATTTTTTATTATCTGGGCTAGAGGGAGCATGTAGATATTGAATAGGAGGGGACCCAGGATGGACCCTTGGGGAACCCCACATGTGATTTTTGTCATCTCTGATGTAAAGTTACCTACTGATACAAAAAAGTCCCTGTCCTTTAAGTAGGATTTAAACCAGTTGAGAGCTGTACCAGAAAGGCCGACCCAGTTCTCCAGGCGTTCTAACAGGATGGAGTGATCAACAGTATCAAATGCTGCACTGAGGTCCAATAGAACCAGCACGGTGGTTCTTCCACAGTCTGTATTTATATGGATGTCATTAAACACCTAAACACAAGGGGAAGCTGGAATCAAACCCACAATGTTCCTTTTGCAAGACAACTACTATACCCATTGAGTCACAGCCTTCCTGTCATGAGTTCAAATCTCTCTCAAGATCGTTCTGCATGGAGTTCTTTGTACATGGGGTCTCTCCATGTAATCTGGTCCCTTCCACAGAAGCTACAGTAAATTGCTCTTAGGTGTGCGTGTGAGAATGGTTGTTTGTCCTGTGAGTCTCTCTGTTGCACTGTGATGGACTGTCAACCTGTCCAGGGTGTACCTCGCCTCTCCCTACTGGAGATAGGCACCCCCACACAGATAAGCAGCTATAGACCATGGATGACTAAACAAGGTTTTTAGCAAAATGAGGATATTTTCTTCCTAAAACAGTAAACAAGAACAAAGAAGGTATACTCACTGAGCTAGAGCTGCAAATCTCTGAGATGACCTCCTTTTCCTCATCTCTCAGGACTGGCTTTTTGGGCAGATTACCAACATACAAGTGGCTCTGGACAACAGGCAGCAAATCGAAGCACTGGTTCTTAATTTTGTTCAAACAACCAGCGATAAGATCCCTCTCAGCCGGTTCTTCGGATTCTATGGATGGAGGTGCTATCCTGTTTTTGGTCTGATCAAGCACCAGAGTCCTGGAAGAGGCTGCCTCATCTCCACTGTTTAAAGAGACGGAAGACCTCTGGTTGCCAGCAACTCCAGCAGAACCGCTGTCAAGCTTTGGGCATTTGCTGCTTTTGGGCGGGGACGAATCCGCGGCAGGTCTTTTTTCTCCCCTGGTCTCCGTCTTTGTGAAGGCTGTTGACGTGGAGCTGATGCTTTTAAAGCCGGATATCTGACCGTCAGCTGTTTTTGGTAATGCGCCATTCTCTGACGAACACATGCCAAGACTGACATTACCTCTCAGGATGCTAAGAGTCCGTGCGCGAGCAGAGAGCTCCGGGTACATGGTATCGAGAATCCTCATGGAGTTTTCTTGAGGCGGACTGGTCGAAGAAGAAGGGGAAGAATTAACAGCTTTGGAGGGCAAGCGACCAGGAACTGGCAAAGCGTGTTTTGGAGTGGCTGAGCCAAACTGGAGAGGTGACGACGGGACTCCGTTTGGATGGGTTGGGCTGGTTAGGGAAGATGAACTCAGCTGCTGACTGCTGGGCGTTAAACTGGTTTTCACTGGGGTGACCGGGGAAGCTAAACTATCCATAGGTGAAGGAAAGGAAAGTTTTCCAATTGCATGCCTTGGGTTGATTGGCTTTTCTGCTTTAGGAGGCGTTGTTAGAGGGGTAAGGACAGGAGGAAGTGGAGGACCCATTTCAGTGAAGACATGGCCAATGAACTCTGGTGTTTGAGTTGCTCCCGGACTAAGTGCTGGCGTCTCTTTCTCTTCAACCTTCCGACCAGAACCTGGCTGATCATGGACTGGTGTTAACGTCTCCAAACACCCGTTTTGTTCTTTGGTGGCAGACGAACTCTCAATAATTGAAGCAGTGGGATCAGATTGAAGTTTGCAGACAGTTTCCATTTTTGGGTCGGTTTGCACAGCAAACAGTTTCACTTGAGGCAACAGACAAGAAGGACTTAATGCTCGACAAAGAGCATGCCCATATTTTTCCAGGGATTTAGAGTCTACTGTTATTTTTTCTGGGGAAAATGAGGGAGCACTGTCAGTTGTTAATGTTTGTTTTACTTTCTCTTTGTCAACTTCCTTTAGTGACAGAGCTGTAGAAGTTGCTTCTGTATGTTCCAGATCACAATGGGGCCCTGGAGACTTTTTAGGAGACAACAGTCTATGATGGACGGTTGACTCTGTGGGTGAAGCTGTAACGTCAGCTTCTCTAGGACTTTGCACTTTATTCCCATCACTGTCCTCAGAGCAATGCACTCCGGCATCTATTTCCATTCCCTCCTCAAGGTTTTTATTTAAGACACAACTCATGCTGTCACCGCTGCCTGGTAGGGAACCCTCTGACATTTCTGCGTCTTGGCAGAGAGGCCCTGGGGGATTGGGGTCTGAACTGTCCTGACAGGGATCCACATGACCTCCTTGGTTTTCTGTGACACTGGTGTCTTCCAAAGATTCATTGCCTTTAGATTTAGCAACACGTTGTTTTGCTCCGGCTTCTCCAGAGTTTGCAGTTGCAACTCTCTCCCCATCAGAAACAACTGTTGTGACATTAGGTATGTCATCTGGACTCATATCTACATCAATCTCTGCAACTGTTTCCAAATTATCTTCTTTTACCTTCTCAGACACCTTTGGAGTGTCACATATGTTTTCTGTACTATTGTCTGGGGTTTCCTTCTGAGGATGCTCCATACCTTCAGCTGGTAATGAGAAAGCCTCTTCTGAAACTTTATCATTTGATAACAAAGGCTGTGGCAGCTCCTGTAGAGACATGTTCTTTAGAGGACTGTTGTTTTTATGAGCTTTATCAGAGTTTTCATTCAGTTCAGAAACACCACACAGTCCATTGTGTTCAAAGTGATTTTGATCTGAGCTGTGTTCTAGGATGGCCGCCTTCTCTTTGTCGTCAAGTGAAGGAGATTTAGGCCCGTCGTGGTTTAAAGGTGATGTTTTGGTGTTTGAAGGCTGATCTTGTTTAGGAAGCAGAACATCCGCGGAAAGTTCAGGATGGCCATTCATTTCGTCATCGTCCATCTCCACAGATTCTAGACTGGTATTCTGAAGGAGAAAAGGAACAATATGGCTCTAAAATGAGTGTTTTTTATGGGTATTAAAAACAGAATTACCTTATAAGTGGTCACATTAAAATTACATGATGTCAAACAAAGCCTTACCATATCAGAAAGCGGAGATATGCAGGGTGGCATTGGTTTAAAAAAATCCATTATTTCATCCACAGAAACATTAAGGCTGACTTTGCTGGGAGAAAACTCAAGAAGCTTATTTTTTCTGGGCGACTGTTTGCTCTTTTTCAGCTTGTCTTTTTCGGGGAAGTGATGACTAGACGCTTGGGGCTTCCATGCATCCCTTACGCGGGGACAAGGTTTCAGATTTGTGTGAGTGGATTGGGCCTCAACTCGAAGACCGTTTGATTCCCTCATGGTCTCAGTAGTGGAGGGGAACATTTGCCTTTGATTAGACAGCAGTTTGGTTTGTGGAGAAGGAGGAAGAATCCTCCTGAAACCAAACTCTACAATGAAAGAAAAACACAATTTAGGAAAGAAATCCAAAAAAATAATAATAATAATAAAAAAAATCTTACAGATTTGTGTTTCTGTTATTTTTAATCAGACAAGTGAAGAAGGGGAGTAAATGATGACCCCACCTGGTAACATAGATATGTGTGAAGACCGCTCTTGTTCTGGCTCTACACATTCCCATAGATTCTGCAGCAGCATGCGTACCTTTTCTGAAAAAGACAAACATTTTTACAAAGATAGAGGTTAAACTTTTTTTTTTTTTATTCTAGGCTTAGTGCAGCTGCATAGCAAATTAATCGTCATGAAAAGAAGCAGCACCATACCTTTGTCAACTTTTGGCTCTGCTCTTGTTTGAGTTGTAGCGCTCCTATATTCTGATTAAAAAAAAAAAACAGAACACAATTCCATATTTACAATGTTTTAGTTGGACATCTCTCATTTATAAAAAAGGAACTTGATTAATAAATATATTAGGCCTGATTTTGAGTCCTTAATAAAAAACAAAAATGAAACATTACCATAAAAGAAGGTTAGAAAAACAGTGCTACTTATTTTGTACCTTTACATCTTTCTCTTTCCAGTTTGATCAGTCTCACCTACAAAAAAAGGTCAAAGTGTCAGTTTTATCAAGTATGATTCCCAAGCCTGCATTTTTTAAGTTTTTACTCTACCTGGAGGTCATTAATGTTCCTTTCAAGCAGAATCTTCTCTTTGGTGAGTTGAGATATTTGATCATCTTGTTTGCTAATTGAATCTGAAATAATAATTAAAAAATAATAATTATTTAAGAAAACCAAGCAAAAAACAAAAAATGAAAACAAAAACAACCTGTCTCAAACAAACAGGTTTAATGGTTATAGTTTCAACACGCCAAAAAAAAAAAAAAAATCTAAAACTCACCTTCGAGCAGTCTAACTTTGTTTTCAAGACTATCCTTCCTGTTGATCAGAAAAGTACACTGCATAAACATTACCCACTACAATAAACATACATCAAGAGAGTAAAATAAGATAAATTGCTTACATGTGTGTCATGATGGCATTCTCTTTTGTCAATTTCACAGCCTTCTCCACGTGTACCTGAGATTCCTTCAAAGATACCTGATTTGATCAAACAAACAAAAAAGTTTACAAAGTTAATAAATAAGGATTCATGTGTTGGTCAGTATAATAAAAATGAATATGGGATGTTTCTGTTTCTTACCTGAGTTTGTAATAAATCCTTTTCAATAGACGCCTTCTCTCTCCTCAACTGTGCATTTTCAGCAGTCAGTGTTTCTGTTAAATGTAAGAGTTCAAGGCAAATGACCCCAAAGATTTTAGCTTTTAATTATTAGTTCAGAATCCTTTACTGAATATAACTGTACTTTACCTTTCAAAGACTTCAGTTCGTCTCCAAGTTTCTTATTCCTATGAGATATAATGAGTTGTAGTTTAGTTTTTCACCGCAACAGAGACCCTTTTATCCAAGCTCCATAAACATTTGCTCTTGTTTTATCTTATTAGGATGCTACGTGATAGACCAAAACAAACGTTTGCATAATTATGATGTTGCAAATATCGAGACAGATGTTCAATTTTGATTTTGTAACAAAAATAAAAAGGGGGGGGGGGTTCTTTTGAACAGTAATGATGACTTCACGCAGAACTTTTTGGTCAAGAAAACATGGAAGAAAAAAGTTTTATGGTTTTAAGTGTCCAACTGAAGCCATTTATTTGTGTTAGTGTTTTTTTTTGTTTTTTTTTGCTGAATCCAAATTTGGACCCAGCATGATCCGTGCCTCCTGGCTTTATCTTTTTCACGAATGCCAAACCAGACTTAGTAGATGCGCCTATGTCAAGCCAAGTTTAAGTAATTCAGGAATATGCGAGCCCGCAGCTTTCTTCAAGAGACCATGAGGTCGATCACAGATTCACAGATGCAACAATGGATAGGATGCGTGCACCATACTTAAAACCAAACAAGGAACATCTTTTGATGGAGGCTTATGAGGATGTGAAGCACATCATACTCAAAAAAAGGAAACTCTGCCGCTATTATAAAGACAGACACGTGTTTGGAGCTACTTATATGGCAGAAAAGTGTTACTCTAATTTCTACAACCTGTCAGACTCTGTGGCTCTAGAGGGCACTGTTTCGCTGACCCCTCCATACCTTCTGAAAGAAAAGCAGTAAAGGGGTAGATAATTTAAGTGATGGATAATTATAAAGTTAATAACAGTATAAGATACCATCATAATAATAGTACTTGATTTATATTTTTGTTAATAGTACCGGGTCGACGACAACTTTTGTGCGGAGCGGGGCCGTATCCATGTGTTTTTCTCCTGCCATTCACTATATGCACGCGCGAAAGCAACAACAAAAAACAAACCGTGTGTTAACGTCAGATAAACATGCAAGCATATTGAGTTAGGGTTTTTTTTTTTCTTCTTCTTTTTGTTGGAATGTTGTCGAGGCGGTAGCGTCAGTTTGGCGAGGCGGCCGCCTTGCCAAGACAGCGCTGCGGGAAACCCAGACAACTATGCGTCGCTTAACATACGTCACACACTCCGTTGCTCTTATTGGTTGTACGTCTATCCAATTGAGTGCAGAGGAATTTTTTTTCCTGGTTCGTTCGAAACACGCCCCATAATCACAGCTCTATGGAGCAGTATCAGACTCAAATTCTGACTAGAATTGAGTATGACCATGTCAGGCTACTCAATTGGAGGTAAGGTCCAAAAATTGACTTGACAATTCTTGAGAGGCCAGTGTCCTGCAACTTCTAGGTGAGCATCCGCTTCAACACACCTGACTCGAATATGAGTTAATTAGCAGAACTCTGCAGGGTTGGACTGTTGTATGTAGAAGTTGCAAGACACCAGCCCTGGAGGATTTGAGCTTGAGAACGCTGATCTAAACCAATCCATTGCAGTTCTGGTTGTATGTTGTAGGCAAGGAGAGCTTATTTATATAGCACTTTTCAGTAACAAGACGAGTCAAAGTGCTGTACATGAACAGAAAAACATTTCAGAGGGAAATGTTAAAATGTAATATATTGTAGGCTGCAGTCCAGCGGAAAAGTAAACCCAAAGTTGTAGCCACTACCTCTAACTCCATCCACCTTCCCATTACCTCCAACGAGTTTCTTTGTCTCTGCTAAAGAAATACATCCTTAACACAATAATGCTGCCAGTAACATGTTAGATACACAAAGCCTAGGTGTGTACAGTTTTAAGTAGGGGTCTGTAGGGGGACTGAATGCAAACATAATGCCACACTTTCCAGATTCCTAGTTGTAAACTATTTTACAAACCATGAATTGTTGTCCTATATCACTGGGAAAATGATAAGCCACTTTTTGCTGATCTATCACATAGAAACCCAGTTAAATATAACTATGTTTGTCACAAACATGACATAATGTGGAAAAATTCAAAGTGTGTAAGAAAAGGCTAACTTACTCAGCCACTGTGCTGCTCTTTTCCTGCTTTAATTTTTCCATCTCTTCAGACAGTTGTCCATAACCTTTGAGAGCACCCTATAAGACACAAAAATAAATAAAATAATGTACGCTAGTTACTTTTTGCGAATTAGACGCAATTCTTTCCGACACAGAATATAACTACCTTTTTCTCCTCCAGCTCGGCCCGTACGGATTCATAATCCGCCGTCTTTTTCTCCAAGGTAACCAACCGCATCTGCAGTTCCTCCAGCTGCTCTCGAAGCCTGATGGAGTCACTGCAGACATTGAAATACAAGACAATGGATGCCTTTATCAAAATAAAACAAAGTTATTACACTTAAAGCTGGTGGCATACAATCACAACACACGCACAAAAAAAAAAAAAAAAAAAAAAAAAAAAATCACATTTCTTGACACATGTATTCTTGTACGCTTTAAGCAATCTGGTCTTTGTCTGAAGTGCCTGTAGGATTTCCTAAAAAATTACTAGAGTGTGTGTGTGTGTGTTTGTGTGTGTGTGTACGATCGAGTGTTGAAGGGAGCTGGCTTGTTTTTAATTCCTACATTATCTGTTTCTCCAAAGCACTTTGTGTCACATCTTTTTATAAAAAAAAAATATTGACTTTTTTTAAACAGCAAAACAGTCATGCAAAGTAAAACTATCTACACTGAGATTACCTGAGTAAAATGACCAAGAAAAAAAGGTTCTCCTTCTGAACTAATTCGTGAATGAAGTTAGTAAAGCAAAGAAACACATCTAATAATACTTTACAATCACAATAAAATTAGTTCATCTTCGATAAAAATTATTATTATTATTTTCATCTCAACTCTTATGGCAGCTGATTTACTTGGTTACGTTAGGACGCGTCACTATGACAACCCGTAATAAAGTTACTCACTCTGTAACCGCTATGTTCTGTTTCAGGGCCAGAAACGATGCGACGTACTCCGTTAGGCTCTGCTCAACAAAAACACCAGGAGACAAAAAACAACATTGGAGTGGATGTGTAAGCATGGACATGCCGATTTCAGATTTGAAAATGAAACCAACTTGGGACTGTTAACGTAGTTTTGTGACAAGACAGTCTTTAGAGTCTCCCTTGTCTGGAAAGAACCCCAGACTAACCTGGTGCAAAACAGAGCAGTTCTGACAGCTTCCAACCGTGGCGTCCGCGGCTATAGCTGCCGTTTTGGCCTGACTGTCGCCTGGCATCATGGCAGTAACGCTAACTCACCTACAACTAGTACGGAACTTCATAAATAAACGTTAAAGTAAAGAGCCAAAGCTCGGTGTCACATATTCCAAACGAGACCAAAACAACTTCACGCTTTCGTGTCTCCCACGTTGATCAAGGACCCAAGTCAGGACCCTCCGAGGTAGGGGAGCTTCGTGAAGCGCCTGTAAAATTTGAGACTTAAAATTTCTAACTCGGATGCGTCTTCTAAATTTTTAATGTATAAAAAATACCACTGGCAGCCGTAAAATAATTAAACGTTTCGTTTTTAAGCCCCGAGCTCAATATATATTTTTTTAAATCCATTTTGATTCAGGCAGTTTGTTATGGCGAACGATTCCACAAAATACGTTGCGACTCAACATGTACGGTACCCTGTAGGGGTCCCATTAAAGTTTAAGACATAGATAATAAATAAGTTTCTATCGCAGCTTGAATTACTGGGGTTCCAATGTACCAGTTCAATATTAATAATAAATAAGTAGTTTACTGTGCTGTATGTTGAAGCCACGGGCACAATGAATAAAACCGGTAATGGTTATAAAATTAATGTAAGGTATTGCTTTTTTTCTAGAAACACAAAAAGGATGAGAGAAAATGTTGAAAATGTAATTGCAAGTATTGTTGAATTGTCGAGTATTCCACAATGCCAACGAGCTTTAGTAATATCAGTCCGGCTTTGACCGACCTAATGCTAATGCATGTGCAGATTCTCAGTCATCCGGGAGGACGGTAAAAGAAAAAAGGTGAAAAGCGAACTTATGTTCGACACTAATAGACGTTCTAGACGTTTCAGTAGAGAAGCCGAAAACTTTTTAATACACCGTGTGTTGTCATGTACATCAGTCCCTGGTGGTCTAGTGGTTAGGATTCGGCGCTCTCACCGCCGCGGCCCGGGTTCGATTCCCGGTCAGGGAACATCTTTTGAAATTAAGTTCCTGGATCATAAGTGTAAAAAGTACTTATTTACTAAATTTAAAGAGATGCAAGAGGTTTTTTAAATGAACCCTCCAAAAAACACAGGCCTGGTACCTCCTATCAATAATAATGTCAATCAAAAAACATTTCTCATCTCTCTTCACTGGACCCTCTTTTAATCTATTGACATAAATCACTATTATCCATGTATTCTACAGTTTTCATGTGTCCCATCATGAGACAACAGTGTACAACAGATGGTGAGCATGGTAGAAAAAAGCCTTTGGGATGTCTTCTTTTGGCAACAGTTGTCGCTCTCCAGGGCGACAACTGTTGATTTGTTTTATTTTGTGCTTTTTTTTAGGATCCTAGTTTTTGTGTCTGCTGCGGAACTGCTAACCCCACGAGGATGCTCTGGGTTAGGACCCTGTCATGGAGCAGTGGTAAAAAGCACAACATAAACACGCCTTATTATGCTCAGAAAATACAGCCTTCTTTTACAGCCTTTCTCAGACAGGAGTCACAAAGTGCTTTACAGTACAGTGCAGGGCATAAAATACAAAACACCACAAAACAAAATACATATAGACAAGATACACACAGTCAATTTACAGAACCATACACTTCTTAAAAACTAGAATCAAGCCACCTTTCTGCTACTTTCTGTCTAAGCACAAACCCCAGTCTAAATGGTAATTTTTCTGAATAAAAAAAAAAATAAACTGTACCCAGACTTTCTCTTGCAAGTGCTGTTCCCTTGATTTCTAATGTGTTTGCATTGCCAATAGAGGGTGACATTGTACTGCTGAAGCTCTTCTCTGACTCGCCGCCTCTCTTTATAAACAGGATCTTTTATTGCATGGTATTATAATGAAAGACTGAAGCTTTGTGTTTAGGCGTGTAAACAAGCCTAACTGAAGGTAATTTGCAAAAGTTACAAAACAACTATAATATAAGGTTTACGGCATTTTTGTTTTGCTCTTTTTTTTTTCTGTCCGCACAGACAAAGGACATTCAGTTACACGATCACTGCCGTTTTCTGGGTTTAAAAGCAGGTCCACACATTCCCCACATTATTTGATTTAGATATGTACTCTACAACAGCAGCCTATCTGTGAGACTTAATGTCTTAAATATTGGTACATTGGGGTAGAACCTCAAAATTTCAGTTTTGCCTACAAAGGACGATAGAAAGGGCACCTTTTATCAATAACTGCTCCAGGTATGTTAATGTCAGCACCACATCAAAAAAGTTAAGATTAAAAAAAGTTGCTTAGCTTGATGCAGACAGGTTAGAGTCTGGCTAGACTAATGAATCTGACATTTTTGTTTTCACATGCAACTCAAGTTGATATTGTGGAGAAAATTCCAAGACTGAAGTGCCTTTATGAATATATTTGTATTTGTAACCCTGCCATGTGGTGAGATGTATTATTATAATTTTTTTTCATTGATGGTATGCATTCACTGCAGGAGTATTAGAATTGCAGATCCTAAACCTTGAGGACAGGTTAGTGAGCTCTGAGAGAGAGACAGAGAGAAAAAATATATTGGTTACAACGAACCAAACTATGCCCTTAAGAATAAGACTTTCCAATTCTTCACGAAACCATTTAGGATATAGCATCTGTAAGTTTACCACACTTTGGACATTGATGGACGTGCACGCTTTTCTTCCTGTCGTTGCTTTTGGGTTCAACTCGGGAAGTTTTGAGCGGTTTGTCGGGCTTGCTGTAGGTGAATCCTGGTGGAATGATAATAAGCCTGTAACTTCAGATGAACCTTCTGAGTGTAGCCTGAAGGCTAAAGAGCACCTCTCTCTCTTTCTCTCTCTCTCTTTCTCTCTCGCTCTCTCTCTCTCTAAACAGATGCTGTTAGAGATAGTCTAGCTCCTTTCAAGTGGAAAGGTGAGTGCTGAGTAAGCTTCCTGTCTGTCTCTCCCTGATAATCTGCTGCGCTACCTGTCACGAGTAAGGTAACAGTTTGAATGTGGCCTGATTGATATCTACCAGCTTTGTTACCTACAGGAAGCCTTTCTTTGACCATTATCTTTTTGTAACAAAGTGCTCCGCCCTTCTTGTGTGGTTAGTCGGGCCCCCCCCCCCCCCCTTTTTTATGCTTATTATGAAACTAACTGTTGCTGCATAAGAAAAGCCTAATTTAACTTTACACAGGGAATATTCAACTATTGGTGAAATGGTATGCGGTTTTCCTAAACTTATGACAACATACTGTTATTTGCGGCGAGGATGTCAGGAGGAGTGGAAGCTGAGTTTGTTCTTGTCTATAAAGCACTAATTTACGAAAAGTACTAATTAGAAGGAAACTCATAACTAATGGTGCTTTGCACACAGGAACTGGCTGCCCTCTGGGATTGGGTGATTTTCAGCTTAATCGGCCCTGACCAGTGACTGGCCCGTTAGAAATCTGTTAACGCACCATCAAAAGCAACAAGAGCAGAGGGAACAAACTTCAAAGTTAGCTGCTTTCAATATCAATGAGGTGTTCATGTTAGAGGAAGCACAGAGCTGATAGAAGCTGCTTTTTCTATGTCTTGTCCAGACACGGCTGTGTTTCCTTCAGGCAACACTAGCGTGAGAGAGAAGAAGATTTCTTGCAAGTAACAGGAAGATTGAATTGAAAAAGAGCAAAAGTTGCCCTGTTTCATCCCCTTAAAACTTTCCATTTCTGCCTGATATTGAACATGCTGGATTTAAAAATCTTAGCAGCCTTTTGGTAATATCAGAGTTCAGGTTACAATACATATTCTCTAGGGCTGAGGTGATCACTTTCTCATGACCCATTTATATAAAACAACAGTTTTAAGCACAGAATTGTCTAAACCATGAAGGACACAGGGCCACCAGGACTGCAGCCGACTATTCCTGCTTCAAATAATCCTGTATGCATAGAAACTGCTGTTTTAATGATAGCCATGCTGCCCTCTCTAATCTCTGTTTCGAGAAACTAAAGACGGTTTAAAATGTCAATTCCTTAATGTCAGGGTTTTGTTTACCGATGAACTCAGGACGCACACACGGAACTAAAAGTTTGAGACTTTATTGAAAGGAGTGTGCTGGGTGATGAGTGATGAAGACCGGAGGTTCAGGACTGCAGAAAGTCAGGGATGTAGATGATGGCAGGAGCTGACGGCCCGGAGACAGAGAGTCCACACTTGCTAGGTGCTGCTCGGCTAGCAGGCCTCATAGCACTCAGGTTAGCAGTTCATTGGAGACACCAGGGCACAGAGCTGAGCTTCACCAGGGCGGCTAGTCAGGTTAGCAGAACTTGAGAGACACCAGGGCACAGAGCAGAGCCTTTCCAGTAGTGATGTTACGTTATGTGCCGAGGCTTCGAGGCGTGTGTCGAGTAATGGAGGGGGCGTTTCCGTGAAGCGCGTATCGAGGCTTGCTTCATTTAGGGGAGGAGCCGAAAACGATGACGTCTGAAGCCTCGCTGGCCGGCTGTACCACGTGACTGCTCCGGGAAGTGGTTCAGATGTTGGCGCGGCTTCGACAGCTTTTAGAAAGCCCACAGGCTCCATTCAAAATGTGGGTTGTTGTAGGCGAGTTGCGGTCAGTTGAGAGAGTGGATAGAGTTTTGATAGTTTGGATAGTGGTTATTTAGTTTGAGACAGTTAGTTTGGTGTTTGGAGAGTTTAGGAGAGAGATAGATAGATAGGAGATCAGTGCTCTCAACTATCACGCATTGACCGTCACTGACTTCACACGGTCACACGCAAACATGGCATTTTTCACGCATAAAAATCCCAACGCCCATCTGGGCAGCGGACGATAAAAACTCCGCCTTCTGCTGAGATGTTTCAGCTTCTTTCACAGCTTGTGGCCATCATTCCTGCTGCAGTTCTTTTTAACAGAGCAGCAGGAAGAGTGATCAGAGTTATGAATAATTTTAGTCTTAACCAGCGGTTGAAAGTGTGCCGGTAAGGTCCTGTACTACGTACGCAGGAGGGGAGGGGGCGGGGGCAGAGAGCTGCTGCCAGATAAAGCCTTCATTCAGAACCAGTGATGGCTGCACTCTGGATCATAAAACAGTTCTGCTCACCAGATGCAGTTTAAAACGCTACGTCTGGTTATAAGTTGTTTTTATTAATTCTGCATTTTTTAACTACATGCACCGTATTTCTCTGCCTCAGCGCTTCGATGCGCTTCTGCCGTGCGCTTTTTTCAGGTGCGCAAAATTACGTTACTTGTAATTTGGGTGCGCGCTTTCATTTTAAAGAACTTGTAACATCAGGAGGCTGATCTCAGACCGGTCAGCTCCTATGATCACTGTATAGGAGCCCTTTACAGTTTTTATTTATGCATTTCCACCCTGTTTATCCCTCGCACGCAGCGCACCATCGGGTAAAATCCTCCCACCTCACCGCCCAGAGCGCACTGAGGAGAGCAATAGAGATTTGTCTGGTCGACTGAGATGAGAAACCTGTTGCTGTGAAAGGTGATATAGGTTATAAACTGTTACTGTCTAGAATTGCATTGAGCTCAAAAGAGAGGAGACATCAGCAGCTGGATCGTGCGTAAAGACGCAGCGGGAACCTCTGTGTGCTTCAGTGTTGCTGCTGAAGGGAAACTGTGGGACCGTATAGTACTGGGCTAATCATTGGTCACAGTACCCCAATCTGTACATACTTGCACTTATTTATTTATGCACCCCGGCATCATCTGTGCCATGTGAGCGTGTCTTTTCAAAGGTTGGAGAAGTAGTATCAAAAAAGAGAAATCATTTGAAACCAAAAACTGTGGAGAAATTGTTGTTTCTTAATAAAAATGCATGAAATCATCCAAGTTACACAAGCATTAGCCTATTCACTACCCCCTGCCTAGTTCCACAAGCACTTTCATTGTCCTCTGCCTGATTAAGCCCATGCCATTTTTCTAGAGTCACAGAAAAACATTATTACACAACATGCCATATCATGTCACTACTATTTTGGGAATAATTACACACAGAGAATACATTCAAACAATATTTTATTGTACACATGTGTTTACAAAATTTATGTAGACAAATGATTTCGTCCTACACCTTCTGTGAAGTCATTCCCAAGAGCCATAATAGACAAAAATGATATGCATCACACGTGTTAAGATACAGCTGGCTGTGATTATACAACTTGCCAGTAGTTGGTGCTGTGTGCACATGAACCGTCAAGAAATGAACCTTTTCTCGAACCAGTTGGCTGAGTGGTTCAATGCCTCATGAGGCTTCATCTCGCCATCACTACTTTCCAGGATGGCTAGTCCAGTTAGCAGTTCTCTGGAGACACCAGGACACAGAGCAGAACCTCTCCAGGAACAAACAGTGAACGAACAGTCTTTAGAGTGACTGGTAGGACTAACCTTAACAACAGGAGCAAAACAAAGCTTCCAAGGCAAAACGGGGACTGGCATGGAGAGGTGTGGAATGATGACGGCCCAGTGCTGAACTGAAGGCAGAGGGAGGTTTAAATAGAGCACTTCACAGGTGGAACAAGGGTCTGGCTAATTGGCTGGTAAATGATTATCAGGTGTGACTGACTGCTGAGGAGGTGAAGTGAAAATTGACAGAAAATAACTGATGACTGAAAACTAACAATAAATAAAGTCAAACCTAACCCAAAAGAGATGAAAAAAATGAAAGTAACAGAAAAACAAAGCCAAACCAAAACTCAACCATGACACTTAATCACGTTGTTTTAAAGTGACAACACCCGTTTTATGGCAACACACACTATGAAACATTGTCCTTATTAATTATATATACTAATAACAGACCGCTGCAGAACGAGTTGACAAATATTTTGAATGGTGCACTTGTGTCTTTTTACTGTACATTTCTTAAAGAGAACTTGAAATGAGCTGAAATATTTATCAACAGGTCCATGTTCGGTATGCGGTTGTTGTTCTGCGCTGGGTAGTGTAGCTGTGCAGCTTTACCTTTCTTCAGTAGGGCGCCACAGGTGGACGGTTGCACAGGTGCTCCCAGCCACCGCACACACCCAGCCAGACACTGCCGCTGCTGGCATTAAACCCTCCTCTGGAGTCCTGTCTTCCACTTATCCGTAAGTCAGCCTCTGCTCCAGTTAATCACCTCCTGACTTGTTGTCGGTGCTCACTGTATTCTCTATTTTCCAGTGGTTAGTGAGCTCAGAGAGAGCCAGTGGTGCAACCGGGACCAGGTACTGAGTCCTCTCAGTACCTGGTCCCGGTTGCAGTCCTCCTTCCATAAATCACTTCTTACAATAAAATAGATTTTACCCACTGACGTTTCCGTCTTTGGTGCTTCTGGGTCAACAATGGAAAATGTAAGCAATGACAGTCCAGGCTTTACATAATTCTGATTCATACATCTCTAGTACCTTTTGATTACAAGAGGATGGTGAGTTGTGATCTTCATAAATTTCATCGTCCTTAATATACATAATATCTGATTCTACATGCTGTTTGTCTTTTGAAGCAGGATAAAAAAAATGAAAAATCTCTTTCTCACCATGGAAAACTTTGCTGAGACAAACTGTCCAGCTACAAATTGACTTAAGAGGGGTAGTTGACAAAGATGAAAAAAGACTTTTTCGGTGTAAAAGTTGCCTCCTCCTAGCTTATTCGTCTTCATCTATGTGACAGCTGACTGCCCTTTCCACTATTTCTTTCTACTTGCTGTCTTCTCGCACTTCCCTTCTCCCTCCCTTGCTCTCCGTCTGAAGGCTGTGCCCCCAGGCTGACGACAATGGTTATTTTGTTGTAACCATCTGTCTCTCAGACTATAACCGGGATGACTAAAGAGCGGAGTCTGCTCCAGACATAATATGTCACGAGTGTTGAAATTCTTAAAACCGCATTGGCATGGCTTAGTCCGCGTTCTGGCTTGGATGTCGGCAAGTTACCCAGTACTGAAAAAGTGGCATTAGGACTGTCCCAGTTACCGTGTTTGCTTGAGAGCACGGCCTTTGCTATGGGAATTTCTTTGCCTGTATTAGCTTGTTTGAGTCCCATCAGGAGGCTGAAACCAACGCACCCAGAAAACATATACAGATCATTTAAATAGAAATTGATGGGAAAATTGATGGGAAAATACAAAATTATTGTATTTGCTGGTAGATGGCCACCACAAATCCTGACCATCTGGTAACTTAAGTAAGGGTTGTATCTTTAAACTTAAAGAAATTAACAAGTCTGTATTGTCATTGTACAGAAAGAACAACAAAATTTCATTTGGCAAAAATTATTGTTGTTCAAATCGAACATTAAAACAACATTCAGTCTCTAACTTCAAAGCCAACTCCAAAAGTTGGTTTTCCCACTTTTCATAACAAAAGCATGAAAGCTAGCAGAACTTTCATGGTTGAAATAACCTACTACTTAAGGGTATAAGTACTGACATCTCACTCAATAATGTTAAGGATTTCAACTATCTTGGTTTTATGAGGTGACTTAAATTATTGTTCCTATATGTCACACTTGTCTTTTCAGGTTTTCACAGCTGAAAATAGTTTTTCAGCCCAAAAAGGATATTTTTATAGTGTACCATGATCACGGTTGTCAAACCGTGGCTGACTATGTTGAAATGTGGCAGCAGACATCCTCTTTGCCCCATGTGTCCTGTTGCAGCATTTCAGGCATAGATGCCAAGGCAGATTTGCTTTGCTCTAAAGATGGAACTATATTTGTGTGATTGACTTTATTAAATCAAGACTGGATTCAGCATCGAAGCAGTCAGGCCGATGCAATACTAACCCTTGTTTGTATGACTATGACCTGTAATCATTTGGATTATTTGTGTGTGGGTGTGTGTCTGTGTCTGTGGGTGGGCCAGCATATGTGTAGAAATAAGTGTGGATTGGGTGTATGTGAGTGAGTTTGTCAACTGGAGGTGCACGGTTGTAAAGGTGGCAACTGTAGAAGGTCTGAAACGCACAGCGCTCAAGAGCAGCAGACGCCAGGTGGACTCGACCCCGGAGGGCTGCGGCAGCCCCAGGCAGACAGACAAGCATCACCCTGGGGCTGCTATATACCCCGCACAGAGGTGAAGCATAGTGAAGCGAGAGTTTCCTTGGGGCCGTCTCTCCTGTTCCCTTGGGTGGGGGAGGCAGATTTCCTATGTTGGCCCCTCTTAGGTACCTTTACTCTGAAGGTCTCTTTGGCCATCTGGGGTTTTGGTTCCCCTGGTGTCTGCTCGGTGTTCTGGGGGGCACGTCTTTGGCCCTTCACAACCACTATTGAGCATTTTTCTCATGGATAAACCTTACGTCCACAAGTGCACAAACACCTACTGGTGCTTGGATCCATGTACTTACAGACTCACTTCCATACAGAAAACCCCTACGATTATATTCACCTGTCACTTTATACATGTCGTATTAATTAATACTGTATATACTTCAGTGATGGTACCAAGGCGTTACTTGATTGTATCTCTAACACTTTATCGGCTGGTTGTGCTGTTCTTTTTACATCTCTCTTTGCAGGTGAAGATCAAACTGAGGATGTATCGTTCTCTCCATTTTCTCCCCTCTTTCTCTTTCACCTCTTCTTCTCTCTTCTACCTTGTTGTTTCAGTGTCCATATAATATGAAATATTCCCTGCATACATTATAATAAAGCTTCTTGCATGTATAAATCAAATGACGAAAGCGGTAAGGCTCTGCCTGTGAAAGTAAAATCTGTTGGGCTCTTTTTGGCATTAAGACAACAATTCTTATTGCCACATTGCCAGACAGGACACTATTAAATAAAGAATAACAAAAAAAAAAGGAAAAAAACAGCATATTCCGATTCAAATGAATTTTCAAGTCAGTAGGATCATCTTAAAAATGTATAACACGTGCACACATAGTGGTGCAAACGTATCCACTATAAGCTAATTCAAAGAAATGGACAAACTGCAAATAACAGCAGAGATGTAAACACTCACTGAGTTTGCTGTGAGCAGTGATGTTTATAAAATCTAACAGATGCTGGAAGATGGAATCTGCAATAACGCTCCTTGGGCTCCTAAGATGCAGCAGTCTGTCAAGGAAGGAGCTCTTCAGCTCTGCAACAACTCCATGCAAGGGGTGGGAGACACTTTCCAACAGTGATGTTACTTTTGCAAGAGTCCTTCTGTCTCCCACCAACTGCACTGGGTCCATGGGGCATCCAAGGACAGAGCTGGCCTTCCAGATGAGCTCATCTAGAGCCGCTTCCTCTTAACTGTAGGTACGCTCCTGTTCCAACAATCTATTAGACTACTGAAGCTGGCTTATGCCACCACTCAGTAAAAAAAAAAGGTCTTCAGGAACGCACCCTGCAGTCCAAAAGACATCAGTCGCATCAGCAGGTAGCATCTGCTCTGACCCTTCCTGTATAGAAAATCAGTGTTGTGACCTCCCACTAGCTTATTGTTGAAAACTCAGGTACTTATAAGTGTCCACTGTCACAATGTAAGTTCCCTGGATGTTCAGCTGGGTCAGTGTGGTGGGATTGCTCCTGCTGAAATGAACCATTTGTTTGGTTTTCATCAGGAGGTGGTTCTACTGACATGAAAAAAATGTCCTGTGTAATCTGTCAGTACTCTGAGCCATCCTCACCTGTGATGAGGATGGCTATAACAGAGTTATCAAAGAACATTTCAAAATGGCTGCCTGGAAAAGTCTGTAGTGTAGAGGGTGAGCAGGAATGATGCCAGCATAGTTCTCCACTGGGTTGTAGCCCCATGTTCTTCTCCTTGTGACAGTGGTGCAAGAGTGAATGAAGTTGTCCCGTGGTTGCTGGTTCGATCCCCCGCTCCGACCTCAGTCGTTGAGTCCTCGGACAAGACACTTCACCTGCATTGCCTGCTGGTGGTGGTCAGAGGGTCCGGTGGCGCCGATGTACGGCAGCCTCACTGCTGTCAGTCTGCCCCCGGGGGCAGCTGTGGCTACTAACATAGCTCACCACCGTCAGGGTGTGAATGGGTGAATGACTGACTGTAGTGTAAAGCACTTTGTGGTCGTTGGACTTGATGAAGTGCTATACAAGTACAAGCCATTTACAATTTCTCCTGGTTGGTCAGAGCTCTGAGGTAGATGAAGGTCTCATCTACGCTGTCAGGCTGGTATGTGAACTGCAGCAGATCCAACAAAAGCCCCACTGAGGGTGGGGCAAAGATGGAGGAAGGTGGCTTCTCGTGTGTCTTCATCAGATGCAAGATCAGTGCTACCAGTCTGTAGCTACTACTAAAGTCCTCTGGATGTATGGTCTTGGGCACTGGTACCATGCAGGAGGTCTTCCACTGCTGTGGAATGTTTTCCAACTTTCAAGTTCATGTTGAACCTGATCTGTGCAACACCTCAGAACCCTGGAGCTGATGCCATCCTGCAGTCTTTAATCTCTTGCAGCTTGTTGATCACCTTAAGTGTTGAAAGGGACAGGATGGTGGTGGAGAAGGGGGATGGAGTCCTCTGTGGTGAGGGATGGGCGATGACTGGGAGGTTGCAAAGTTCTGGGAAGAATGCAGGCAGTCAACAAAGACAAGGGAGGTTCCAGCAAAGGAGACTGGGCTGGGTTGAGTGTTTGATCAAACCTGCTGAAAAATTGGTTTAAATCATTCACCTACCCTAAATCTCCTACAGCCCGGTAGTTTGGTTTGTGATATAAATTTGGCCTAATGCTCTTCCAAAGACTGACATTATTCTGCTGCCTCTTGGCTTCGGCCCATTCTAGACTAGGAATGCTGTGAGTCTTTTGGACATCGCCAAGTTAAGGTAAAGGTCTGCAGTCATAAATAAATAAACACAGAGACTATTTCCAATTATAAGTAATGTTAATAACACTAACTGTGCTTATCTCTGATATTAGACGTTGAAGGTTTGTTTAATTCCACATTCATTCTATTTTTGTTTTAAATAATATATCCTCACGGCTCGTTCACACATGCACAGGAGATTGGTACAAATAAGGAGACAAAGACAAGAGCTAGAATGTTTATTTTACAAACCTAAAATACAATTGTTGAATCCAACTGATAAAAAGCTGCGTATTAAGATATGCAATACAAAACAACAGCCTAGCACCTATGATGAAGAGAAAAACAGGTAATAACGATAGGGATGTTAATAATAAACTGAAAGGCAAAGCCATCCTGATGGTGAAAGCACCTTGCTGCATTAAAAGCATCAGCCAAAGAAATATAACAGAGGAGATCACGTTTCCCTCCTGAGCTTTTCTCCACATTGCATTCATCCATTTAGAGTTTCAAACTTTCTACTCCCTGGAAGATTAAATTCACTCCCACTTTAAGCTACACTGGATGACATCAGGACTCATGTCATGGCACACATTTGTTAATGTCATTCTGCTTAAAATGTAAGAGGTCATATAGTCAGACCATTAACCACTTCCTGTCATTGCTCTCAGACCCCAGGCAATATGTAATGCAGTGCTGTGCCAAATGTAAGACATGGCTATCTTATCAAAGGTTGCAATAATATGTCAACACAGTTACCAGTGATGATGTCAACTTAACTGTTTATGTCACAAGAAAACACAAGTCAGGTTATGATGTAAGGCTAAAAGCTGTTGGCTTGTCAGTGTGTGACAACAACTATGAATGTATTGGTGTTAAGGCACTTTGAAAGGGTGTATGCATACAGTTTGATAATACAGTCTTCCAGCAATGCTAAATCGTAAAGCAAATAAATAAAACAAACAACACTGTACACAGGAGACACAATTCTGTCCTGAATTTTAAGGCTATCACAATGTTTCTGTGAAGTTAAAGTGACAACTTGTAGCACCATTAGGTATGAAAGCCAGTTCACACGGATATGTCCGATCTCAAAATACGTCTCTCGTGTATGATGGTTTTTATAACGGTATTTGACTCCAAAGGTTATAACTTTATGACAGGGTATTTTCTGTTTTCCTGTCAGTTCTAGGGTGCATTTTTAATTTTAAATGAATCCTTGAAACATCCCTTTTTATAATCGGACCTCTTATAGATACCAAGCCAATAAAGGAAAAAAAAACATCACACTTGTTGATGCATTGTAGTGTTTAAAACCTCAACTAGCCACTTTTTGTCCAGGAGATGGTGAGTCTTCTGAACAGAAGTTGTCTGTCCCATTAGCTTGCATCTTATTACATCCTTCCCAAAATCCTCTTCTGTATTTGCACTCCACTACATCCAAATCTTTCTGTTAGAATCAGATCATTCAGATGTCCAGGATCACAGAGAGAGCAAAAGCCACAGCAACTCGTTTAAACTTTTATCAGTGCTTGCCACATGCTTATAAAAAAAACAATGTTTTTCCACGCATTGGCATCAACATAGTCCTTTCACTATCTAGCTACATAAGTACCACCAACAGTCCCTTTGAATGGTTATAGGTTGGAATTTGAACAGGAGTGGCAGCATTGCCTGCCATAGAACTTGTGGTTGCAGACTCCATGTTGGGGAACCAGATAGCACCAGTTGAAGTAATCCCTACAAGCCAGATCTGTGGAAAACATTACAAAAAGAAAATGGCATTGTGAAATATTGCTTGTGCAACATTTTAGGATAACTCTTAAAAAACGTTATATATATTTTTTTACCTTTCTTCTCTGATTGTGGGCAGAAGTTTGTGTTGCAGGCCTGAGACAATGAGGGTCGAAGATGGCTGACACAGCCGGTAGAAGGCTTTCCCTGGATCTGACACTGCACTGTCCTGGCCTGCACCCCTCCTCCACATGTTACTGAGCACTGTAGAAGAAAACAAGGCCCTTATAATGAGCGTTGTGTAGCTCACCGATCCCCAAGTACAAGACGTTTATTGTCTTGGCTCTTGTTAATCATCAACTAGTCATCTATAAAGTAGGGTTTTTTTTTTTTTTACCAGAGATCTACCAACTAGATCTACTAACTAAATCGGCTGCTCGTGGAATTACATCGATCCAGACCAATGACCAACTGGTCGGAAGACGTTACAAGATGGCATAGCCTTACAATCAGTGAACAAGCAATATGCATACACCACAAAATCACATCAGAGTGGGTGACTTATTGAGGGAAGAAGACTTAAGGATGGTTATTTTCAGCATCAGTGAGGCAAAGAGATGCAAAAAGCTATGTAAAAATAAAGTTGAAGACTTGTTCATGGCTGATTCATGTCATGAAAGAGCATCAGAGACTAATCATTTCATAGGGTAATAGTAAGGATAAACAGAGTACGGCAAAAATTGCTATGTCTTATAATTCTGTGCTGTCTTTTACGGAACATGCTGAATTTAAAAATGTTGATATTTGGTATTTTTGGGAACACACACACATACCTGGCTTTAGCATACGCTAAAGCCAGTTTAAAGGCAGTAAGAAAATATTCTCTTTTTTATTATACAATAACCATTTTCAGAGGAGTTCCTCATTCCCATGTAACCTCTGCTTCCAATAAAAAAATAATTGATATATTAGTCACTCAAGCTAGAAAGACATATACTGAATGCTGCTCTTATCTTTTCTTATGTTGTAGTTCATAAAGACAAATTAGAATCTTTCAAAAATCCAGATCAGCAAGTCAAGGCTCCTTTGTAAATACTCTGATCAGTGCCTCTTCAATCTTTATGTCATCTTACCTGAGACCAAGGAGATGAGTGCCACTCTGGTGAAGCTGTAACTTGAGGGAGAAGCTGAGGGGGATGAAGGGGATGAGGGTGATGAGGGGGATGAGGGTGATGAGGCGTCCTCCATCGATGGACAGGTGGAGTAACTCGGGTAGGACACTCGGCCAGGATGCAGGACCTCTGGAGCTCCACTTTGGGCTTGGGGACATGGTAGCACTTTTTGGCTGTAAGCTCTCTGTATTTCCCCGCAGTGTCCTTTGTTATGAAAAGAGATATCTCATTAAGACTGTAAGAATTGTCAACGACATCACACCAAGTGAACAGACAGTTAGCAGTGACAATTTTGGTGCTTATTAAACAGATACAATACACACCTTTTCAGCACACTTGATGAAGCGTGCCTGATAACCACGGCCGCATGTTGCTGAACACTTAACATCCACAGCAGATTACAAAGAGAAAGAAAGACCATGTTAGCAACACAGTTAATACAGCTTTTGCACAAATACAACAACCTTTAGCACGATCCACGGTCATTGGCGTTCTTTACGAGCGTACTGTTTGATTACCTCTTGCCATGTGGAGAGAAACCATTGGACCTTCCGTTGTTTCTGGCAGCGTTTGACAAAGCAGGATTCTTGAGTGGCAGGTTTCTGCAGGCCTGCGCACTCACTGTCAGACAGTGTGTGAGTTTGAGCACCTGGGTTGCTGCTCGTGCACTGCACACTCCTCTTCTTCAGACCATGGCCACACTTCCGTGAACACTGCCAAACGAAAAAGCAGCACGGCCATGTCGTTCATGTCATTCGACGTGATGTGGCAAGAAATTCTAAACGCAACCAGATAGGAGTCAGTGACTCATTGAACATGGCGTTGTGCGTACTCACCTGAGACCACGGACCAGTAGTCCAAACTGGTGGGCAGCTGTGTGTGTTGCAGGCTTGCCTCGTGGCCGGGGGTGAATGTGGACACTGAGAGTCGGGCAGGGTGTCTACAGTGGTCTGACTGGTCTTCTGGACACACTGAACCCGCCGCGTCTGCTCCCCTCCTCCGCAGATACGGCTGCATGCCCCCCACTCTTCTGCAGTCCAGCTGGAACAACACAACACAACACAAGTCTGCTAAGTAAACAAGCGCAGCTCCTCAATCATTTACTAAGACATGCCTGAAGAACTTCATGAATGAGATCACGATAACTGTACAATAATAGCCATTGCAGAAGACCACCTAGGTTGCTTCAAAGACTTTCAAATTTCCTATTTGGGAGAATATTTCAAAGGTATGGTAAGTGTTAATCTTGCCTGTGGTGCTTTAAACCTCTTGTACAGATCAGCTTGTTTAATGCCACCCTTTATAGCAAGTTTAGACATGTACAAGTGACAAGACTCGTGAGACTTGTGCGTACAGACTTAACTCCATTACGTTTAGAAATATCACAGTGGATGTCTTGCAAGTCCACCCCCCATTCCATTTTAAAGTATAGTATTTGATTAATTATTCCTAATTGCCTAACAATTCTATTTGAGGGACCACATGAGGCTTCTGCCATGAAATAATCACCGCAAGAACTCTATGAACGTCTATGCAGAGTATAGCATATTATAGTCATCAATAAATGGAAGTAAGCTTAGCCTCAGCAGCAGTTTGTAAGTGTGATTTAACTATGAGTGAGGGTCAAACTCTCTGGTAAGAATTGCAAGGGTCAGATGTCCAGTGGAGACTGTGTTAGGTGCCTCTGTGGAGACGTACCCCAGTGGCATTAATAACCACACGTGTTTATAGCCTTCCTGCTGATTGTGTGTGTGTGTGTGTGTGTGTGTGTGTGTGTGTGTGTGTCTTGGAGAGGGATATGTGTTGATCGTCAAATGGGTTCAACTTTCACAAGTGGATATCAGTGTTCCCCCCCCCCCCCCCCCCCACCCCCCCACCCCTTGGCACTCCGAGTGTGCAACCACAGAATGAAATCGTATGATATCATGTGATAATTATAAGTGGGCATTGAGAACTGTTCCCCGTGATGTAATGCAGATTTAGTCCAAATCACAGGGGGCAGACACAGCAAATGAAACAACTTACAAGGCCTCAAAAAAAAAGCATCATATGTAGGGATGGACTGATGACCACAGCTGGCCTGTTTAACCCGGCGTGCACATGGTGGTCATCTTAACATATGTTTCTGCTTTGCTCTCAGCTGATACAGGAAGGGATCCAACAAATAACTGAAAAACGTGTCCAACTGCGGGCTGCTACAGATGGAAAACATGCCCTCACACAAATGCAATATGGTAAAGTTATAGAGCCTCACACAGAAATATATTAATACCCCTTAAATCTTTTCAGCTGTGTCAATGTGAAACCACACATGCTCAGATCTGCAGTTTAAACGATTTTAGATTAAAACTCTAAAAAGTGTTACGTGCGTTATTTTTCAGTCCATTTTATTTTTAAATTCCTAAATAAAATCCACTTGAAATAACCTAATTAGTAATCAGAGGTCCATCTGTACGTAAGTTCATTTCAGTATAAATACAGTTATTCTGTGAAGGCTTCAAAGGTTTATGAGATCACCTTAGGAAACCAATGGCAGGGTTCTCCTTGTGACAGTGGTGCGAGAGTTAATTAAGTTGTCCTGTGGTTGCTGGTTCTATTCCCCATTCCGACCTCAGTCGTTGTCGCACTGTCTGCTGAACACAGCAGACAGTGCAAGAATAAAAGCTTAGAGAAGTTTAAAACAGCTTTAGGTTATCAAGCTATGTACCAGGCTTAGAGTCTCTCACCAAGTGTTTTCCAATCCATCATCTAAAAATGAAAGTGTATTAGCGCAAATTACCTTTCAAGAGATGGCCCCAAACCTAAACTGACATCCTGGGCATGGAGAGCACTAATTAGAGAAGCAACCAGGAGGGTTATGGTAACTCTTGAAGAGCAAAATAAATTCACTGCTCAGGTGGGAGAATCTAGATGAGCACTGAAAACAGTCATTGAAAGAAAACCAAAATCATACCTGTTTGCAGTTTGCCTCATATAATGCATGAGACACAGCAAATGTTTCGAGTCAAGTCAGATGAATTTGAGCTTTTGGACTTACGTGCAAAATACTGTGTGGCAGCAAACTTATCACCGCAAATCATCCACGAACACAACCATCCTTACACAATAAAATGTAATAATATCTGAAGCGTGCTTTGAAGATGCTTTTCCTCAGCTTTGCAGGGGTTAGGGCAAAATGCACGGTTAAACACCAGACAATATTAGAAAAAAAAAAAATCCTACTCAAGTCGATGAATGAACAAAACACTTTAGAATATCAGGGAATTTCACCTTCTATGTGGACAACGATCCCAAACATAAAGCCAAAGCTTTAATGGAATGATTTAGACCAAACCATGTTCTAATTTAAGAAGAGTCTAGACAAAGACCAGACAGAAATCTGAGACAAGACTTAAGATTTGATGTTCACAGATGCTCCACATCCAGTCTGATTGAGCTTGGGCTGTTTTACTAAACAGCCTCAAAATCTATTGTCTCTAGATATGCAAAGCCAGTAAAGACATACCTGAAAAGACTTGCAGCTGTAAATGAGGTTTTACAAAGTGTTGACTCAAAAGTCTGAATTTGAAATTGTAATGTTTTTGTAAACCATTCATCCTTTCTCTTCACAGTTACCAATTAGTTTGTGCTGATCCTGAAAAAGTTGAAGGGGTATAAATACTTTTATTCATTTAGTATTCTAGTTGTTAATTTATAGTTTAGCAGTTGAAATATATAGATATACACCTATTTCTATATTTCTAAAGCAAAGATTCTGTCATCACATGACAACTGTGCCTTATGGTATTCATTATTAAATCTTCAACTTGATTTTATGTTGGCAAATTTTGAGACAATAGCTGCAAAAAACACATTTCTGAATGTGAAAAGTCATTAACCTGCAATTAGTCTGTAACTGTCTTTACCATCCCCGGTTTTACTACTGTTTACATGCACATAAACTCTACTTCTAAACACAGATGCATGTGCAAGCACACCAAGCAGGTAATGGTGTAGATAAATAGAGCCCAAGAGATGAGTGTAAACAGTTGTGGGATTACTTTACAGGCACTATCACTGCTACCCAAAGTCAGTGTAAACACCGATCCATTAGGGGGGTTAATGCTGATCGGAGCGGTGTCTAACTTCTAATGGGGGTGGAGTGGTCTCTGAGAGAAAGTGGAAGGCAGACAGAAAATAAAGTGGAAAGAATAATGAGAGAAGAAGATCCGTGTCTAAGATAAACACCGGTAAAAAAAAAAGGGCAAGCAGGCGTGTCGGTAGATGTAGGTGGGGGATGTGACTCTGTACATAGCTATGGGTGCTTAAAACAGTACAGGCAGTAGGAAAAGCACAGCAGCAGAATGTAAAAAAAAAAGCCACAACACAACTGAGAGAGTAAAAGTATAGCGGCATGATCACTACTAAGAATGAAAGACAGCTATCCTTGGCTGAGTGCCAGCTGGTATATGTCTGTGTGCACAGCTGGACAAGGTTGGACAGGTCATAAAGGAAGAAGAAAGAAAAAAAAAAAGAAGACAGCATCAAAGGGCCCAGGCCATTAGACTTATGTTTACAGCTGAGCCTAAAACCACCAGGATAATGGACACATCAGTGGGGGCCTTCCAACAAGTTGTGTGTGTGTGAACGAGTGGAAGGTGGTTATCTCCTCCCCTCCTGACCTTTCAAGGCTTCTCTGTACGTTAGACGCTGACAGAGGACCGCAAACTGGACACGCACGCTTTTGTATGCTAAACCATTTAGTGTCCACGCTTCACAGTGATTCATTTACAAATAAGAGCTTGATTTAATTTTCCGCTTTCACTGTGGCATTGTAATATAATAACGGTATATGAACTTGGTCCGTGTGCGGACAACATTCTTATGTAGTGACCTGCCAATTCGTGTTACCTGATCTATACAAGGATGTAATACATTAACATGGTTAAATAATTGAATCGGTCTGTTCTGATAGAGTTCTTTTTTTAGGATGTTTTAAATGAACCACTAAAGCTTAGAAAGTGTCAAATGCTTCACTGCCAGCACATTTTCAGCTACTCTGCGACTCTCAGGCCCCGTTTACCGCGTGCCCTGTGTGGAGTTCAAAAGATGTCTAAAGGAAAATGATAAACTCTAATTTAAAATACCTACACAGATAAAAAGAACCAACAGATAAAACTTATCACTCGGAGCACAGCGAACCTATTATCATACTGAAGAATCCATTTAGAGTTGATTAAGCCTTTCTGACGTGCGTTACCCTGCTGGAAATAGCCATCATAGTATGTGCGCACTGTTGTCTCAAAGTTATGGACATGGTCAGCAACAAACCTCAGATTGACTGTGGTGTTTACCCAATGCTCAGGTGTCACTGATGCCCACTATGTAAAGACAAGATCCTCAATTCCACTATGCCACCACCACTCAGTGTTGGACTCGAGGCATAGTGACTTGACTACGAGTCCAGGTTCGAGTCTCCAGTGTTCAAGTCCGAGTCAAGTCCAAGTCATTAAAAAAAAAAAAATCGAGTCCGAGTCAAGTCCACTACTTATCCGAGTCAAGTCCGAGTCGAGTCACTATTGATCCAAGTCGAGTCCTTATTGATCAAGTCGAGTCCAAGTTCCGCACTAAAGTAAGCATAGCCTACATGTTTTTAAACTAAAAAAAAATCCACACTCCACCACATTGCACTAATAATTTAGATATTAAAATCATACACCAAATAATATTCTAATGACATATTAAAATTATAGCCTAATGATATAAAAAAAAATGTTGAGTCTTTTTCTCAATTTCCGAGTCAGAATGATCTGAATGTAGGAGTCCGAGTCCAAGTTCGAGTCATCAGTGCTCAAGTCCAAGTCAAGTATCCCAAACCTGTTAATATCCAGTTTTTGGGAGCATGTGTGAATTGTACCCTCAGTTTTCTGTTTTTAGCTGACATGATCAGGGGTTGTTGGGGTTGCAAGGTTCGACGAGTCGTGTGTTGATAGATCATATAATATTCCTTCAAGCAATGGGTGGTCATTTAAGCTACTGTTGCCTTTCTGTCCTCTCACACCAGACTTCTGACATAATCTATGTATTTTTGTCTGCTCAGCTGTCACTTACTGGATGTTTTCTCGGTTTCTGTAAACTCAAAAGATGGTTATGGATAGAAAGTCCGAGTGGCTCAGCAGTTTCAGAAATACTCAGAGCAGCATGTCTGGCTCCAACAGCCACGGCTACTTAAATTTCTTTTCTTTCCCATTTGGATCCTCGATTTGATCTTCAAAATATGTATCTTCTCTACATATGGATGGCCGACAACATAGAGTTGCTGCCATGGGATTGGGTGATTCACTGTCTGTGTTAACAAGCAGTTGACCAGATATATGTATAAAGTAGCTGGTGTGTGTATGTGTAAAAAAGCATCTTTTATTAAACATTTACAAATCCCAATTAAACCTTAAAATTATTATTAAAATTCTCTCTTTTCACTCATCGGGCAACATTCAATAGCAATAACACCACAATTTCTAGAAATTCTAAAGTTATTTTCTAATAAGTGCAGTCAATATCTTTAACTGAAGGCATTGAAACAAAGTTAAACGGACCTAGCAGACACATTTTACCACCATTTTGACCTACTTTGAGACATGGGTTTATGCCATTTTCTAAGCTGATAGCAAGTGGGTATGGCTCATCTCACTGAGAGGAAAACCCTTCACAACCTTCACATAGGACGGAATATTTGTTTGTGACATTAGAAAAATCCTCGGTGAAAGGAATGACCCAATCACAGCCCTGCAGTTAATTATGTAGACAGCAGATGGTGGTAGCCATCCTATCACAACGTTTTATAAACATTTCCACCCAAAGTGCCTAAGAACTCTGACACAGTATTTTTTTCTTCATTAATTAGCAATGAAAACCAGCTGGTCATGACTGCATCATACTACACATGACACAGTGAACCACAAACCTGCCACTACTGCTTAAAATGTCTGACTTAACAAAGATCTGAGGAACAGGGACCGTAGGTCTGAGTACCTAATATGGTTTGATCAATAATTTAAGTCGTTGCTTCTTGTTACAGAGAATGTGGCAGCTCTGTGGCTGTGCTTCATTTTCCTTGGATACATTTTCCAAAATGGAGATATACAAACTAAGGAAGATGGAAATACCCTGCCAGCTTCACTGCAATGCAGAGAGGGGGGAAAATCCCTTTTGAACAGCTGTTTGTTACTATAAAACATGCCTTAAAGTCTAATGTAACAAGATTCCATGATTTCATGGGCAATTACATAATATTGGTAAGTCAAATATTACTGCACATATGCCTGAGGGGAAAAAGAAACCTTCCACAGCAGGTGGTGGACCACCACATATTCAGTGCAGATCACTAAAGGGATTTCTCAACAGACTGTCTTCTAAAGGGAAAGTGACAATACGTGGGTTGACACTAAAAGGTTGCGGTTGCAAACTACTGACTGCTCTAAATTTGGAATTCAGGTGCTGTAAAATTAGACAGATGAGAGGAGAAAAGGGTTTAGACCGCTGAGGGCATCAGAGGAACGGAACGCCTCCGCCATTCCTCCACCACGTTGGTCTTTCTTTCCACTGTATGCGTTTATGTGTCAGAAAGTATCCTTTTGATTTTGGCAACAGGAGCGGCGTCGCACATTTATGAATCTGTTGCATTACATAGTACGGATCCCAGCACAGACAGACCGAACAGTTGCGTTTCTGTTGACACTTCTTTTAAATTTTGTGGTCTCGTATGTCTTCTTGCATCATTTCATAAATCATTTAAATGGTATATTGCATCATTCAGTCCAAATGCCTTTCCCATTTTAATTCATTTTGTTGCACTTCACGAGAATCATTACAGGAAATAGCTTATGACTGATTATACACAAGACACTCTTTTCTAACAGCTAAGATGCACAAAGCTTTAATGTGCATGCTGCCATATAGTAAATTGCTTAAATATTAACACCACTTTTATTTTATTGGGATTTTATGGGATGGTTCTCAATCCTGGTCCTAAAGACCAACTGTCTTGCGTGTTGTAGGTGGTTCCCTGCTGCCAATCACTTGACTTAAATTAATGGGAGACTAATAGGGCTCCACAGCATTTGATGGCATGCTGGTGTAGGCGATGTAATCATTGGAATCAGAGCTGCATCTAAAACCTGAAGGGCAATGGGTCCTGAGGACCAGGAATGAGAACCTTTGTTATCGACAAAAACAATAGTGCATAATTGTGAGGTACAAGGAAAATAATTAATTGCTTTACAGATATTTTCACAACTAAATCTTAAACATGTGGTGTGCATTGGTACAGAAACTTCATTACTCTAATATCTTCAGAAGTGACCTAATGGACAAATATAAGCCACCTGTCTGCAAGTTAATCTCAGTATAACTCACACTATTATCTGAAGGCCTGAAAGCATTAATCAACAAACAGCATCATGAAGACCAAGTAACACAGCAGCAAGGTCAAAGACAAAGTCATGAAGTAGTTTAAAACAGGGTCTGATTATAATGCTTTAGACACCCCATGGAGCACAGTTTAAAAGCATACTATGCAACATTTTTCAGTTAATTAATGTGTTCCATACCATTTTGGATGATTAAATGAGTAATTTCAGGTCGAACAAAGGTTTTCTCGGCCGCCCTGGTGGTCTGTGGGGGAAATACCGTACTTGCCCAAGAGCCCTCGGCCCGCACCCACAGGCTCAGAAGTCTCGTGCAAGACCGCGAGAGTCGGTCTTGCTTTACGGCGAGAACTCCATGTGTTTTTACCCTGCCATTAACTATATGCACGCGCGAAAGCAACAACAAAGAACCGCGTGTTAACGTCAAATAAACATGCAAGCATATCGAGTTTTTTATTATTGTCATTATTATTATTATTATTATTATTTTATTTATTCATTTTTTTTTTTTTTTTAATGTTGGCGAGGCGGTAGCGTGAGTTCGGCGAGGCGGCCAGAAAACATGTTAGACTTAAGACTGAGGCTCAGATTCACCTTCCAGCAGTACTACGACCATAAATATACAGCTAGAGTTTCAATATGCATTGATTATCTCAGTTAAAGTCTATACCTATATCAAATTAAAAAGATGCAGCAAGCTACAATTTCCATCTCCCGATGTTCAAAACAGGTAGAGGCAGTCCCCCAAAAGACTTGCAGATCTTACTGCTGTAAAAGGGAGCTATCTATCTATCTATACACACACACACACACACATATATATATATATATATATATATATATATATATATATATATATATATATATATATATATATATATATATATATATATATATCCTATATGCTTGGAATTTTACTTCACAGTTATTCTTCTCTTGGGGTTTGTCTGTTACATTAAATCATAAGAAAATACACCTAAGTCTTTAGTTGCAATGTTGCAAAATTTTCAAAAAAGCTCGAAGGGAGAGTATACCTTTGCAAGATGCTGTATCTTGGGATACATACAACACAGTTTTAATGGCTGGAAGAGAAAGCCCAATTTGGACAGACAACAGGATGTTTTCTGGACCTGCTGCTCTGATTCTGATGGGGTCAGTGTCTGAACTGAACCGCTCTCGGCTCATAAATCAAAGCACAACTTGTCACCAGTGTCACTCTCATTTCAAAGAAGCTGGTTGATATTTCATACCATTGCTACAGCTCTATGTGGGCATACAGAGGAACTCTATTCTCAACAACAGCTGCCAAAAGTTTGTAGATAATTTCCGTTTATACTTAACAGAGATTGAAATCTACATCACATCTCTAACCTACATTGAGAGATGGCTTTGGCAGAAATTACACTTTTTTTTCCAGCCAAGAAACTTTTAGATGGCATCAGTCAGTTGTGTATACCATGGTGCAAGACAACTCAATATCCACTTCCTTTTGTAACAGGAAACAGCAAAAGTATCAAAATGGAATGGATGAAACAGAAAAAATACACAATGCAATGAAGCAAATTCCAGAGATAATTGGCTTTAAAGAAAGCTTTGATAACAACAAAGCATGTAGCTTTACTTTACATGTGGAACCTCACCAGAAGGAGGCTCAAATCTTGCCTCCTTCTGGGGCCTGTCTGGAGTTTACATTTTGTCTGTGCCCGGGTGGCATTTCTCACTATACTCTGCTGTCTCCCTCTGACCACAACATGAGAAACATGCTTGGCTAAATAGAAATTCTAAATCAGATTGATAGTGTTAAAGAGCACGGCCAATTAATAGAACAAGTGACGTGTCCAGGGCAAATCCAACCTTTTGTCCCATTGCAGCTAAGACAAGTTCCAGCCTCTTTAAGTCCATGTTCATGATACAGAGTAGAAATCAATGAACGATACAGTATATACCTGAGAGAGTTAACCATCATTCACCTTCACCATATGTTGCACTCGTTAAGCTCTAGTGCGAGCTCCATAGTTTCAGAGGACTGGGACTGCATCATATCTTGGAGATGTAATACTCTCACGGCAACAGCTGCTTTGCAATTGACATTCTATATCTCAGTTAGTTCCTGTGCAGATTTCACTGGGACGGTGCCAATAACCTGATATGTTATGTACTGTAATTGTGAAACCTCAAGCATGTTTAGAGCGCTATATGAGAAATCTTGGCTTTAAGAACAAAAAAAATACATATGATCCTTACTAAAAGGTATCTTACTTGTTAAGACCGTTGCTATCCCAAGACTCTATTTCATTCATGTTTTCTACTCTCTGCATTACCTTACATGACACTGTCCAGGACAGTGTAAGGCAAGGAAAGGAACATTCTTCTTGTGTGTGCATGGGTTCACTCATGTCCTGTTTGTCACTGGGATAACCACTCCCTATGATGTTCACAGCATTTGAAGCTATTGACTGATCGCCTGTCTTGTCCCTGAATATCAGCAGTGTATCTCCAGTGACCAAAGCAACAATTTATTTTTGCCAAGATCCAACACAGCCACACCCTGAGACCTGACTAGTTCTTACTCCCTTCCCTTGCTCTGTCAAGCATGGCTATTCATCAGAGAAACTCAAACTGAGGCATATCAGTAACAGTTCACAGCATCAAGGAACACCTGCTTCCCCACAGAAATTTCAAGGGAAACCTCAACATGTTTGATCACCAGAGTTTAGAGGCGAATCAACATGCCCCGTCAGATAACTTGACTCTACACACGACTCTAAAAGAGAGAGGTGAGATAACGAGTTTTTCTTGATGAGCAAACTACTTCAAATTTAGACTTACAATTCCTTGATCAAGGCTGTACAGTGGCACAGTGGGTAGCGCTGTTGCCTTGCAGCAAGAAGGTCCTGGGTTCGAGTACACCCCTGGGTCTTTCTGCATGGAGTTTGCATGTTCTCCCTGTGCATGCGTGGGTTCTCTCCGGGTACTCCGGCTTCCTCCCACAGTCCAAAAACATGACTGTTAGGTTAATTGGCTTCTCCAAATTGTCCTTAGGTGTGAGTGTGTGCGTGAATGGTTGTTTGTCCTGTTTGTCTCTGTGTTGCCCTGCGACAGACTGGCGACCTGTCCAGGGTGTACCCCGCCTCTCGCCCAGTGAACGCTGGAGATAGGCACCAGCACCCCCCGCGACCCCATGAGGGATAAAGCGGTTTGGAAAATGGATGGATGGATGGATTCCTTGATCATTTAAAAAAAAGCTAAATAATCTGGCAGATGGCCTACTAAACACTGGTTTCAGCCAATCAGGGTATCAATGAAATCGTTCTGACAAAACAGATAGGATAGCAGCAGCTTCGTGTGCGTTGTCCTGCGCTGCCATGTTTATTTTGGTTTGGCTGTGGGCTCAGCACCTCTTGCTTTCACCACAGCAGCATGTCCTGCTTTAAACCATAATATTGCAATGTGATTGGCCCGAATGGTTTTTGGGTCGGTGACAAACGGTTAAAGGTGGAGCAGTACAATATGAATTTGCGTGTGCTTGTGAACGCAGAAACACCGCGAGAATTCAGTTTGCAGGCAAGGCTAATAAAAGTGTGAAGACTAAGTATTATAATGAGGTGGGAGGTCAAGAAACCAAATTACTGACAGGGAAAACATAGTGATGACTTTATTACTTCAGAAGAATTATTTAATTGGTGTATCAATCAAGTAAATTTGGTAGGTCTAAAGCTATTAATTGAAAGCACCAATATAATACTAAAATTAGAACAGTATTGGTAGCAGAATACAACTTAAAATGTAAAGGAAGAGCACTTAATAAAAGCCGAATTCGATTATGAATTACACAAATAAATAATGTAAATGTTATGTTTCTAAAAACTGGAATTGATAACATAACATGTTGACCTGAAAACCAGATGTCATCTGTTAAAACAGCCATTTCACCAGCTTCCAGTAAGCTTATTATCTACTTCCTTTATTTAGAAGTCAACCCTAACCCTAACCATATGCATAACATTGAACTGCTAAAGAAATCTGGCTGCCAGACTTTCAAGTGAATCACACAATTAAATAGCCAGTGTTCAAAAGTAGAGGGATCACAGACTCTGTCACTTTGTGCTCTAGAGGAAGTATATCAGGAAGAATATAGAAAACACCACAAATCTTATATATCATAAATCATAGAAAGATTTTTTTTTAACTACCAAAGTTTACAAAAAATTGCAGATTAGTGAAGCTGAATGAGTTTATTGATGTGGGATATCTTAATCATATAATGCTGTATTGTTTTAGAGGTTTTTATATCTGTTGTGTCCTTTTATTGAAATCTTGAAATATTTTATTATTGTACACTTAAGATAGCTTGTCTTATCCCCTAACAAAAATGGTCATAAATGAAGTAATTTTCCTATTAGTGTCATAATCTGCACATATTATTATAGTCCTTCTTAGTGTGTTACTGTGCTCCTTGAGTTAGATTCTGCCTCTTGCCCATTTTGTCTGCTTTATTGTTTCCTTCCCTAAATTTTGCTTCTCGACTTTTGTAAGTCTGTTAAACTCAAAAGTTGTTTCATATAATGCAGTTGTAGATGAGAAACCCAACTAGTGACTAGACTCCTGAATTGCACTTCATGACCAAAGCCAAGCAGCTATAACTGTACCAAACACAGTTTAAGAGTGAGTGAAGTTTTGTCCCTGCTCTGGTGCTCAATAGCAGAGAGTCAATTTAGATATTCAGCAATTCAGCCATAATCTTGAAATGGTTAATGTCCATAATAACTTCTCAATATTTCTTGCGGAACTGCTAAACAAGGTCATGGACTTTCAATTAAATTTGAAACAGCGGTTTCATGTTTCCGTGTGTACATGAGAACTGCATCTTTTCTTAAACAATGCTGTTGCAGACCCATCTCTCTGTAACCTGCATGCATCTCACTCTCACAAATAACGTATTATGTTCATGCTAAGGCAAATATTGGCTTGGTTATTGCTGTTAGTGGCGTCCTTGGATTCTTCCTTTTACACAAGCGTGTCCCCTGTGACCTCACAAAAAAAGGTAATTTTCTCTGAACCCCCGCCATGTTGCTGAGTTTACTTCACATGAATTGTCTGTGCATGCCTGGTGTTTTTTTTGTGTGTCTCTATGACAGTTTCACAGCGTCACTAATGGGGCCGGCATACCTGCTACAGTGGTTTCAGTGTTGCTGTGTCATCTCGTGTGGACGCACAATTTTTTCTTAAACGTTTATGAAAATAATTGAAGAAAAAAAGCCCCCCTGCCAGTTTAATTCTTAACAGATTGCTGCAATGTCAATGACACAATTCATCCAAGAGGAGTAAATGCTGCAAGTCAGTGACGGAATGCCATTTGCTGGGTTTGCTTAGGTACAAAACTTTTTCAAACGATTTGAATAATACACTGAACTTGACTAGATGGCTTGTTTACAACTCAATTCGGAATGTATGTAGAAACTAACTTTTTCAGAACGATTGGTTTTAGTTGACTTTTTTTGTAAAGTGCCTTGAGACAACATGTGTTGTGTATTAGCACTATACAAATAAAACCTAACTGAAACTGAATCAAATGTCTTTGATGAGTGAGTTAGGTGGGACACAACCCCAAAACTTATGCAGGCCATGGAACACTGTTGGAACGCAGCACCGTTTTACTGCAGCAGTTTTGAAGCATTCAGATGGGACATTAATTATACTTCAAGCTGATATTATATTAGGACTTGGCATCAGCAATTCAGAAAATGAGTTAAGGGCACAACATTTTTTTAGCAAGACAAGTTTGGTGTATTCACTAGTTTCTAAAACAATAGCTGGATTAACATAACATGATTTGTATACCATGGAAGCAGTGAACACAACACTGACCTGGCAGGACATGAGTGGGTGTTGCAGGGTATCATTCCAGTTGCTGGTCTAGTTCTGGGATTGCAGTAGGACATGTTCACCTGCACTCTACTGTCTTTGTAGCATGCAGACTTGGTGTGCATATGTCCTGTTTGGAGGCATAGACCAGCAAATACAAATTTCTTTAACAAGGAAATTGCCATTTTCACATCTAATGTAAACTAACATTGAAACAAAGCTGCAAGTTAATGTAAAACCTTCCTGTACATTGCTCAAGCTTAGCCAGTAATGTATGTTAGGAAATGCTTAATCATATTAAGTTGCATAAATGCATGCATGTGGATTTCTCACACTATTTTAATGTTACGGCAATGTTTTTCAATCTGACGAGCTAACATTCTTGGGAAGGGAGAAAAGAAAATGCTTGTTCTTTTACCACGTCTCGCTTCATCCATACGTCATGAAAATAATGATTTTATTAGATAATGACAGTTTTATATTTTTAATGAGAATTATTTCAATTAACACTAAACTTCAGACTATTTTCAAAAAATGTGCCCTTTGCTTTAGTAACGTTTGATAAAAGTAAAGTTCTGGTATTAAGTGACCAGGCACACTAGTGATGAGAAGTTATTTGCCCTAAGGCAAGGTCACTCTGCACATCTTTACTCAAACAGGCCAGTTAGTCAATCACACCCTTTAATAAAGCAGCACCCCCATCCCCCCCAACCCATCACAGCCTCCAATCAGGATACAAAGAGGTAGAAATGCTTAGGGGTGGACAGCAACAGACAAGAATGGGAACTCTAACCTTCAGGGTCAGCCAGAAGGAAAGCTACACTGTGGGCTTTGTTCGCCCTTATTGAGCCAAGTAAGTGCATGCGCACATATGTGTGTATAAGGCACTCGCAAAGACAAGCGTATTTAAGCAAACACACATGCTCATACATACACATATATACTCCCCGATGTCACTCAGCCTTTGGCCACGTATTACTTGCCTAAGCAACTATGTCTATTGTATTTGTGCGTGTGTTTGTGTGTGTCTAATAGAGGGTTTCCATTAGAGGTGGTCCCAGCCTGTAATGCCTCCTGAATAATGATGGGGACACTCTCCTCTCCATTTAACGTGAAGCTGGAGGCCTTATTAAGGGTCGGTGAGGCCAGACAGTTGTTTATGCAAACTGCCCTTTTGATTATTTTGATCCAGCAAAGATCAAGAGAAACAGTAAACTGCCTTTAAAATTGAGCTATATATAACTAAACGTGCACAAAATTAAACATACCTCCAGCACAAGTCGCTGAGCAGTGGGAGCGTATGATAGCCCATGTATAACTGTGTTTAATGTGGTTCTTGATCATCTTTTCATCAGTTTTCTTCAGAGAATATTCCCAACTTATGCCAGGATTCCAGCCCTGCAACAATACCTGAAAGAGGACATTTATTTTTGGCAGTCAGTTTTAATGTCTATAATTAAAACTTTCCTTGTTCACTTATTTGGTTACCTCTATCACCAGTGTCTCATTTGTAGGTCCAGCCGATATGAGACTCTCTGGTCTGTTATATGGTCTCTTATACTCAAAGATTGTCCCAGCAATGGGGTGACGCCCTGGCCAGTCCACTGTCCAGCGTCCATTAAGGTAGTAGTGTCTCTGGGTGTCCCTGACAGACAGGTAGGAGCTGGAAGTATTCAGTTCCATGACACGGATACTCCGAGCTCCAGCTGGGATGGTTACGACCCCATAGTACTCTAAAAAACAGAATGCAAACTTAAAACAAATACCTAAACTGAGAAAAAGAATCTAAAGTAGGTCAAGCAAAAGCTACAGAGAACTAAAAACAAGAACCAACCGTTTCAAGAACAGCTTTTAGCGATTTTATTGTCAATGCTGATGAACACAATTGATGTGCAAAATATGTGTGAGGAATGGTTATTTGTAGTTTTAGTCTTTTTAAGTGTGGTGCACGGACTGGACAGCACTTTTCTAATCTTGTTGTACTTGTTACATATGACAATAAAATGATATTATAATATATTCTATCTTAACTTGAACTTCTATCTTAAAACTGAGATATAGAAAAAAAAGCAAAACTTGGAAACAAGTAACCTATTTTCCTCTTTCATTTAGTATAATACAGAAAGTCTGCTGCTTTTTATGTGTAAAACCCATGCCAAGTTGTGCAGCTGCCTGAAAATGAATCACTTTTTCTTTTTTTACATATGAGTAACTAGTTAGCCATCCATCAAAGTTAGCTGCTAAAGTAAGATTTTATAATCCTTGAAACAGGAAGTGTATACCACAGATAATGCTAGTTTTAAACATGACAAAAGCCTTTGAATGTATAAATCATATACCGTATAGTATGGAACAAATGCAGAGCAAAGTTAAATTTTTTTAGATAACCTCTGAAAAAAAATTGTGAAATACTTCCAATTGATCGAACTGAGAGCTGCTGTATCAACACACAGCATGAGTTAAATGTGTATGTCTTTTGAAACTCAAAGTTTAAGCTTCAGAAGATATGCACATTTACCATTTGGCTCCTAAATCAATTTGCACCTGAAATAAAGAATTTGAACTTGTTGAAAACTATAATATTGGCATAATTTAGTTAGTTTTTTAAAAAAAATTAAAACCAACAAATGTATTCATTAGAACAGTCTGTCTGGACGACCTACGGTTAGTATAATGCTGCTTTGTGTACTGTCCTTTGTAGATCTTGCAGGTAGAGTTGTCTCCTTTACACACACCACAAGCATCAGGCACAGCTGCTGAGCCTAAAATGCGGTCACAACCCACTCTCTGTGGATAAAATGACATATATATACATATTATATATTTTTTTTAAGGCAAGGGAGATCAAGTACACAAACTGTCATATTACATGACAGATGAAAACTATTTCTAATGACAAAACGTATTCTAGAGCAGGTGACAGGTCAACATTTTGTGTCCATGAACATGAAAGAAGTTGTGAGAAAGTTACACTGCCTACTCCTTTCAGAAAATTTACAGCTCGGTCTAAAGGGCCTCACGGTTGAGCTCACTCTTTAGAAAGGAAATTCCAAACCAACAGTAAAAGCTCAAAATCAAATTTCTGCTTTAACATTAAGAAAGCATTACCTCACACAATCCATCAATACAGACATTGGAACTATCCTTGGAACAAAGTGTCCCATCCCTAACTTTGCTGGCCAGCGCAAAGAAGAAATCATAACCCTCAGCAAGGCAGTAAAGCTTGCATACATCTTGATCTAGAAGAAAAGAGAATAAGGCCACATCACGCACATCATTTTCTGGCAAGGAAATCATGAAAGAAAACTGGGTAAAAATGTCTCACCATCCACTCTAGTGTACGGTCTCCAGGTGTAGTACCATCCTCTGAACTGTTTGCTGTTAAACTCAGCACACTGTTTTGCTCTGTAATCAGCAGTGTTGGGGGGACAATCCACTGTGTTGCAAAGTTTGTACGATCTAGAGGAGCCGTCACAGAACTTCCCGCCGTTGGTAGGTCTGTAAAAATTAGCAAAAACACATGGTATGCAGCCAGGGTTTGCATTCCTGATACATTATTGCTGATCACATTTTTGGCATAGTCTAAAGAAGAACATCTTTAAGATGCTTCCAATGTGCAGAGCAAGCAGAAATCTAAGCTGTGGAATTTTACAAACCACACTGACTTCATTGTCCTGACTAGTACATGAGAATATCTCCAGCTGTGTAGGGATGCATGGGAGATTGCCTTTGTTGAGGCTTCTATCACAGGTGTACATCCTGGGGCTGCCATTCCAAAAACCCTTCCAATGCACAATTGCTCCCTCTATCAGCCTTTCAGATCACATTCCCACTTATCTATAAATCAATCATAAATTCTATAATTTCATTTCTCAATATTTCCTCCTTTATTGTTTTTAATCAGTTCTCGCTATCCTCAATGTCTCTCATCCTTCTGTGTCAAGTTTTGCTTACCACATGTCAGGTTCTTGGTCTGATAAAGAGAAAGTCCGGACATTTCTGAGTGAGCTCACTGGCTGTCAGTGCAGTTATTTATTTAGTTAATGAATAAGTAAGGGAATGAGCAAACCAATAAGAAGGCTACAAGCCAATAAGAAGGAGTCATACATATGTAGGAAACAATGCTAGAGGGTAATATTTGACCTCAATATTAATATATCAAGCCAAAAACGTAAGGGTACAGTAGAGGTTCCTTTTTAAAGTGTGTTTTTTTATTTCTACTTAGATTTATCTTAGGGGAATTAAACCAATGTTATGTCTCTTTAATATGATGAGGTGAGATTAGCTTTGTTTAACATACTAAGCAGACTCACAAATAAACAATGTCTGCCTGTCAGGAGAGGGAGCCTGCTGCTTTCTGGTCATATGCCCCCATATACACCCGTTATCTATCTTCAAAGCTATCTAACTTTTTCGTCAAGCCTCACTTCAGCCTTGTTCAGTTTTAAACTAAATAATAATGTTTATAAATGTTCCTAAATCTTTAAATCATTTAGAAATATCAGCAAGCCTAGCTGACCCCAGGAGAGGCACTCTACCATAGGTGACCTTCTGACGCACCTACATCATGAGTCAGACACATGACAAAATATTTCCTCCAACCCATAACCTTAGCTGTAATTCTTAGAACAATGTTACATTTAAATGCAATTGTGTTTATTTAACTTACATGTGAACGGGAAAGGAATGGACTGTCAGGGATTCAGTCTGAATGTGAGACTATTTTATTTAGCTTTTATCCAGTGCTGCACTATACGCAATCGTTTTTATTTACTGTTTACAACTGTAATTAAAGCTTGGTCTACTGTTAATTTCTCGGAGTGTGTTGATACAGAAAAAAAAACAAAAAAAAAAAAAAAACTTTTTGCGCAATCCAAACATATACAAAATCAAGTATATTTTGTTAGACATCTAGTCCTGTCATGGATGGGAAGAATTTGAAGTGCTCTTGATACATGTGGGGTTTGCAATGGCATGAACATGTAAAATGTATTGTGTCCTACTGCTTAAGGAGGAAGTAAGTTACTTTTTGTCATGAAATCAACCTCGTTTTTTGTCTCTGCATATTTAATAATTTTTTTGACTATCTTGGGAGGAGGGAAGTTCAGTGATGCACACTGAATGAGTGCCCAAAGGTGGTCAAAGACTAAGAAGATAGGGCCACACGAAATGCTATATCTGCTACTTCAAACAACCTGGTGAGGTGAGTGACTCTTCATTTGTGCAGACAGAGCATATGCATAGTGTTGTCAGTAAGTCACATTACTAATTGGGTCAAAACAATGACATTTTCTTAGGACCGCAGCATTAGGTGACCCTTCATTTTTAAACTTCTAGTTTGAGGTTTTCTCCCCAGCTGAGTTCAGTCAGCTTCCTGTATAGGGATGTTTCGCTATACTGATGCATAGTAGAGTTTAGCCCCTGAACACCTCAACAAAACTTCATAACAGATGTAAAGAGGAGAAGATATGTGAGATGGTTGAAGCAGATAAATCAAGATACATTAAATACTACAATGATGTCTTCTTAAAGCTACACATGTTCTTATAAGCTACAGAAATGCAAGTCAAATAAGCAATAGTGTGATAGAGGCAGTAAGAACATAACCTGACCCTAGCCAGATTGATATCGCTCCGCCTAGCTTCACTCACATCCATCTGGGACCTCTCCCATAGAGAGTGATTTCTACAACCAATTTTATTGTCTAGCCAATCAGGACGCAGGGCTGGAGTTTCATTGATGTGACGTAGTGGAGAAGCGACTGTGAGACTGTTTTGATTCAGACAACAATGGCGGCTCGCATCGAGGAAGCAAGCGTTAACATTGATGCTGCTATTTCTTCCGTGTTGTCCAATCTACCTAATATTGTTTCATTAAAAGAACATTAGAGAACGCCTCTGAAGGCTTTTGTTGGTGGAAACGATGTTTTCGCTCTTCTCCCGACCGGAGTTTTGTTTTCCGGCAGAGCGGTTAGCGCGAACCATTTTAGGAGGCCTTTAGTCCTCGATGCAGTCGGCCCGGGATCGACTCCGACCCGCGGCGCTTTGCCGCCTGTCTTCCACCCTCTTCCTGTCAGCTCACTATCAATAAAACGCGTGCCACTAGAGCCGCAAACAAATAAATAATAAAAGTTTTCCTGCGTCGCTCTCATCAGCGTCACGGGTTGGCTTCGGTGTGAGTGGTTGAAATAGCACGTCGATAAAGATGACAGACAAGTGGCTTATCCAATCATATGCAAGGATTTTGATAAGGCCCAGCCTTCTGAAACGCCATTCCTATGGATCTGTCCCAGATGGATGAGTGGAGCTAGGCATAGCAAAATACATCTGGCTAGGGTCAGGTTAGTAAGAACACAGCCCTGTCTTAAACTAGTGACCAAAACGTGGGATTCGTTTTACCTTGGGTTATTGCAATGCCTGTCTCGATAGGTCACACCACTTTCACAGCTTCGAGAGCACGTAGACCACGATGACCACTCTGACCAATGGCCATGCTGAGGCCTGGGGCCTTCATCACCCTGCTTCACACAGTGGCCCCTACGACACCACTGAAGCCAAAGGACACAGAAAAAATAGAAGTTATTGAATTGCCAACTTCTAAGACAAGGTTCGTACAACGTGCTGCATGAGGTGATGGAACATCCAACACAGAAGAATGAGAACATATAGCACAATATATAATTAATTACCACATAATTAGGTTACAAATCTTACAGAACCTCTCTTTAAATGCCCTGAAAAGTGAACACAAATGCAGACTAACCAACATCAGCACACGCACAAAGAGAACCAGGGAGAAGCCTCTAAAATATCCTCATGGTTTCACTAATCACTAGAACAGCTGATTTTCCCCCACAGGTTTTCCCCTGCAGCTAAGTGCCATGGATTCCTATGCAAGACTGTCATTGTTTGTGTTCAGTTAATTGCATTGTGAGGGGAAAGAGCTGGATTAAGTCTAAAGCTATGAGAAAACACAGATGATGGGGTGTTAGGGCAGGGAAACTTGGTCTTCTGTCAGTCATGAAAGAAAAGGGACACAATCAAAGCATAAATAAAATAAAAAAAACAGTTGTGTATTTCTGCAACATCAGCTACAAACCAGCTGCTCCTGCAGGTAAAGGAAGATGCAGGTGGTTTTTTTTTCTTCTGTTAGATGCAATGAAATCATCTCCCATGAGCTTCTAAGTGAAATCAAAAGGTTCACTCAGAACATAAGAAGTGTGGTGTCACCAAGTTCAGGGCTTTTGTCTTTAAATGGCAACACTCCTTAGAAGTATTAGCACCATATAACAGTAAAACGGTCAATAAATTTTAGCTTGCAGGCTGTCCACAACATGAATTACTTTTGCTTTTTGTCTCATGCAATTTACTGACTCAGGGGTCTGCGGTATCCTTTGGAGAAGGAATGCGTTTGTCTCTGTATGAGACATCACTTTTTACAAGCTTCACCCCCGACTGAACGCTGCACAGTTCATAATGTTAAGTAGCATACTAACAAAAGAAAAAAAGTCTTGTCGCAAAAGGACAATTTACTCCTGAATCAGCTCCCTCTATTATTTCTGAGTGGAGAACTTTAAAACCGTCTCTTTTTATGTTCTTGTTTGATCGATGTTTTGCTGTTGGATGGCTTTTTTTTTTTTACCCTAACCACAGGGGAATGTGTCTTAGAGACTCTTGTTTGGTTCCTTTTGCTTGTCGATTTCTTTATTAAGATGTTGCCATGGAGGAACGGACTGACCCCAATAAAGAAACAGTGAATGTCTGAGCTGATTTGATAAAACTGGGGTGTTTTTTCCAAACACATGTCAACGGCAAGACTGTGTTTGTGTCACCTCCAGATAAACGGATGAAAACTGCATCCTATTTTGCTCATGTCATGCTTTCTTACTAAAAAAGGCCTTCAAAAGTACAACTGAACTCCCCCAACGCTCAACACAAACACACAAAAGAGATTCAGTCACCATGTTGGGGCCACAGGCAGAGCCCTCTGCAGCTGGCATGAATTTGGTCTCGCATTTCCTCCCAACACGGTGGCACCACAGAGCCTTGCAGATATCCTGAAACAACATTAGGAAAAAAAAAAAAAAAAGAGAGAAAAGAGATGGGATGTCTGGGATCCTCCTCACAGCAGAGTTAAACAAAGCTAGCACCTGGAGGAATTCATTACTCTGCTATTTTGCCCCCTGGGTGCTTTTAAAGCATGTTGATAAATGCTTGCTAAAATAGATATTGTCTGAATACATTATCATTTGGCAAGCTACGCCTCTGCTGCAATCGTGTACCTTCAAAATATTTATGCTTCTGTAGCAACAATAGCAGCAGCATGAACGCTTCAAAATTGACCTTTCACCTACATTAACTGTTTAATTTTTTTTTCTTTTTTACTTTAGGAACTCCAGGGACAAAATGTCCTTGCAATACATTTTAGATCTAGTCATACCTTCCTATTCCACACAAGTGGCTTCCCAGAAACGCTTGAATATCAGCGCTTCTATTAAATCTAAGAGTAATGCTTAAAACAAGTTTAGTCTGAAAGCCTGCCAATATTTGTCAAGGTCCCTCATATGAATTATCTTATTTGGCTAATTCAGAAATTCAGAAAGGTCTATGAAAAAAAAGGATGCATACCTTTAAACAATGTTAAACTTGAAATGTGATGCTCCCTCTTTATTCAACAGAAGGATTACATGTTTCAAACTTTAAACATGCAAAAAATATCCCTGTCAGGAGATGGTTCTTATGACTATCAATGCTAGTTTGTTGACATTTTTAGTCTCTCTCCTGGCTAAAGAATACGCTTCTGAGAAAACAATGGAGAATGTTTTATTTAGTCTAACGTCATACATCTCTTGCTTTATGTCTAGTACACTTCTGATTGGTTGATTGGCACTTGTTGACGACTCCTTTCCTGGACACTTAAGCTCCAAAGCAGAGATAATTTTGGGCTTAGTCATTCAGAAAGGTCCAGTAAACCCATTAGGAGAGCTTGAGAGATTTAATCGATGTCGTAATATGGTAAACAGACATGGAAGACTCACTGCTTTTTGCTGGTCATGGTTTACCCTCACAACATAAGAGCTATCCTTACCAGTCACTAAAACTGAATTGAAGTAAATAAAAACATAGATAAAAACGGATCCACAGAGCATAAAAAAAACGAGAGCAGAGCTCCTACAGAGCTTCCATGGCTCTGCATAGTTTAAAAGATTCCGATGGCATCATGGGGGGGTTTCCCTGCTAGTATTGCCTGAGAAACCATGTGTGCTACTTTGTAACATGTCCACATTGTTACTGTCTGAATAACAATATCAGATTTTGACAACTCACTACAGATACTGACAAGCACCTCGGCCTTAGCTTGTTGCTGCCAAGAGCCACCATGGAATTCATCCCAAGGCGTATTTGTCCAGCTGTTTTGCTTGCTTAGGATTTTTCAGGCCATAAAACTTGCCAACAGATCCAGTGATTGAATGATGAGACAGACAGAGATACGTGAAGAAAGATGATAGATTCAATTTGACAGAACCTGAAAAAAGTAGGACAATCTCCTAAGTGCATGTTTTGCTTTTTGTTTAGGTAGATCTTCTTAACCTAACCATGCGTACCATGGAACATATTATTTGTCTCTTCCCCGAGTTCCTTTTATTGATTATGCTCAGTAGGTACAGGCCCTTTCAAATAAGACTGACGTCACCGTTTGGCGAGGAACAATTATCCAACTACAACTTTCCCTGGAGAAGTGGGGGTACCTTAAACTGGTTTTAGACAAATTCAGAGGAAAAAAAGCACAACTTACTTTTCAGTAATGAAAAACCATAATATAACATCAAAAATAGATGATTTATACAGTGTGTACCAGGGTAAGATAAACAGCAACATCAGCAGAAGTGGCACAATGGGAGAGAAATGAGAAGATATTCCCACTGGCAATCATCCAGAGTATATTTAGTCATCTTTCCCACAGAGTTATTCGAGGGGAGCATCTTACTGTGTGTGTGTGTGTGTGTGTGTGTGAGAGAGTGAGTGAGTGAGTGAGTGAGTGAGTGAGTGAGTGTGAGAGTGAGAGTGAGAGTGAGAGAGAGAGAGAGAGAGAGAGAGAGAGAGAGAGAGAGAGAGAGAGAGAGAGAGAGAGAGAGAGAGAGAGAGAGAGAGAGAGAGAGAGAGAGAGAGAGAGAGAAAGTTTGTGAGTGGCTGCATTGGGGGCATGTGATCTAAGCAGTTATTTCTTGTCTTTTAAAGCCTCTCTTTTTTGTCTGCCCAATTCATCCCCATCTCCCCTTCAACATCTTTGTGTTTCCTGTAACAAACTACATAAAAAAACGTTTTTTTTTTTATGCTTCTGAGACTAGAAGCATGAAGAAGGCTGTGAAAACATATTGCAAAGATGTGAAGTAGGTAATGATTTCAAACTTTTTCAGAGTACATAATGTGAAAAAAACTGAGAAAATGCATTTTACCTTCTTGAAATCTAGGGTGCAAAGTTTGGCCTTCTCTCCAAACTGCCATTTGCACTGTGTGTCTGCGTCGTACAGCTCGCCCGGCAACTTCTCTGGGTACCGGTACTCCTTGACTGCTCTGGGTTCGTCTGATAGGCAGAACGCCTGGGCAGTGCTAATGGCCGGAAAATGGGATAAAAAGAAAATAGAAAGTAAGTCAGGAAATAAGAAAGCCTGGGTACAGAAGAAACAAAAGAATGAAAAGTACCTGAGAGGCAAAAGTAAGTGAAGAGTGATGTAAGGAGGGAAAATGAGTGAAGCTCAGAAAAGATGGGATATTAAAGAAGAGGCGCCGCATCAAACAACCAAATGTTCAACTGCTCCTGACACCAGCGGCAAAAGTTAAAATGTTGCCATCGCGACATAACACGCTGCAAACTCCAAATCTGAGAGACAGTTTTAATGCATCAGACACTCAATTATGAGAGACATGAAAACTCCTTGCTCAAATCACTCATGTTCTTCCACTAGCAGAAGGGGTTTCCAATGTTAACTGACCTCAATGGTTTCTATAAAGAGATGTTTTACAGCTTAAACACAGCTGTCAAGGGAATCTGCCGCAAAAATATGGTGGAAAGAGCTTGAAAAGGCAAAATATGTTGGAATATTGTTGGTGAGTGGTCCTGATTGCTTTAACAGGATCTATGTGTGGCCGCTTATGTGTGTGTCTGTTGCTACATGAGGTTATTCCAGGGCTTTATGAGCCCTATGTGCCTGCAGAGAACAATGGTCCGGCATGTTTAATATTCGGATTGTCTGCGTTATTATAAAAAAAAAAATATCATGAGGAACAGATTCCATGTGATCAAACAGATCTTGAAGTCCACAAGAAAGAACCGCGGACAGACATGGAATAATCGACTAATTCACACACACAAATAACCAACGGCATTATTGTTGGTGTTTTTTAAAAAGGATCTCATGACAAAAATCACATTTTCATTTTCACCGGTGGCCTCGCATGATGCTCAAGATGAAATGTTTGCCCCAGACCTTCAGCTGTGAGAACACTGGAACAGATTATGTGGAACCTAAAAAAAGAACACTAAAACGATCATTTCTTTTATAACATTCCCCCCACAGATCTTTTGGCTTTCCTCTGCCAGGAAGATATAGCTGGGTCTTTTATATTCACCACAGTTTGCTGGTGTAGAAAACACAACGGCAACAATATCTTGTTATTTGGCAAGTAAGGAAGCCTGAAACGTCTCAACAACAGGCTCCAACCACAAGACCGCTGCAGGGAACACTGGTAATAGACAAATTGTTATCGTCAAAACAATTTTATTCCAAGGCTCAATGCAACCAGGAGGGAGGAAATGCAGCAAGAGTCCCAAGGCTGGAAATGGGGTGGGGGATTGCTGCATAGAATACCAACAATCTCCATCTCTGGTGCACCCACTTCAATGCTTCGCCACACTTTCCCCCAGTTTTTTGTTACGTTAATACTACAAATATGTATATTATTAATATGTATATTATGTGACACACCAACACTTAGTACTGCATACTTTTTCAGAAGGTTTTAAAAATGAAAATCAGAAAAAGTGCAGTGTCTTTTTGTAACTAGGGTCCACCAGCCTGTGAAGAAAAATTAGAGAGCGTTTGTGGGCATTAGTGAAAAGTTTTTGCCATCTACCTTTGTAGTGCATACTTGTAAGTGAACGACAAATGGATAGTTTTGAAAGGCGCTTCACTTCTACGCAAATCTACACTGGATTGATAGTCTGTTCTTTTTTATTATTAAATAGGGCTCACACTAACGCGTGAAGGAACAGCCATGTTTTTATATTTGCCTCCATCAATTTTTGACCATGACAGGCTTTATTTGAATCTTTACACTACAGACAACATTTGCTCAGATCTCTGTTACATCAGAAAAACGAAACTTAGATTTAAGATGAGCCTTCCCATCGCAAATGAAAAAAACAAAAACAACTTTAGGCAGTGTTCGTTAACTCATTGAGATAGATTTATACAAGAGCATTTATATATCACAATATTCTGTTGTTTGCAACAAGGAAAATACTAAGCAATTCAGAAATTATGCAGGAAGAAGATCCTAGGCATTCAGTGGTGTTAGGGTCCTTTCCCTATGGCTTGATGGGGTGACGGGGATTTAATATAAGGCTGACAGGCCTAACAAGGTTGAGGTCACCCCGGCTCTAATAACTCACTAGGAAATACAGTCTGTCTCCACCGCTCCGAGAGGGCAGACCTGACAGTTCAGTTAACACACTGGTAAATTTAGTGCAGGGCACTGCCTCGTAGCTATCACGTTTCGAGCACATCCACACACAAACACACCCACAAGCACATTGACAGACACAGAAACGCCGCCAGACATATGGACGCTATGGCAGTGATGGTTGTTTTTCTGCTTTGGTGAGCAGCCTGTTTGCCTGGAAATGCAGTCACTGCACAAAAACACACGGAGCTCGACACATAATAAATATTCTCTCTGTAAAACAACACAAGCGAAAACCGTCAACACATTTGTTCGCATAGTTGCTGTGCCCGCTTAAATGTGTATTTCAGCCTCTCGTTTGCACACAGATGCTATGATCCGGTTTGTCCAATAGTTGTGATTGGTGCATTTCTTCACTTAGTCGCCTTGCATCCCAGCATTTATTGACGGTGTGATGTAACAGTAAACCTTAAACGTGCCAGATGAACACATAAGGTGTTGTATTAAAGTATATTTATCAAGCGCCTTTCACAGACAAAGTAATCACAATGCGCTGTACAGAAAAACAATAAAACAGCAATTAAAATAAAATAAAAATAAGATAAAATCACAATAAAAAAATAAACATTCAACAAGGCCAGTTTAAAAAAGAAAGCTCTTAACTGCTTCTTAAAAGAGTCCACATGTTATACTCCTATGTTTTGGAAAATTACAAAGCCTCTAACAAAGAAACATACATGGGTAAGGGCTTCTTAAATAGATCAGGGACATTAAAGAAAGGAGGTACTTACTTCAGAAAGCGGCTGAGATACTGCCGACTGCATGGAGACCAAGAGAAGATACCATTGTGACCGGCCAATGTTGGAGACATAATGTTGCCCTCTGACTTTTTGCAGATGTTGCCCTCACCGTCATGGACCATTCCGAAGCTAAAAAAAAAAATGACAAGGGCACAATCTCCTTATGGCGGCACCCATGTTTCATAGTAGAACAGCGTGGAACAGAAAAATGCTACAGTTGTTGCTAAACAGAAGACGCCTGCATTGTCGCAGAAGCAAAAACAAACAAGACAAAAGGTAAAAAGTTGATGGAAAAGGTAGAGGACAGCAAGCATTTAATACACATGACCACAAATGTTCAATGTTTTTATTAATTGTCAACGCCACAAATTATTTCCATTGACACTTCACTTTATTGTAGGCTACTCCTAATAAGGACATACTGGTGTGATGAGCTAATTTCTTACAGCTATTTATATGACCAGTCTTGAACAATCTTTAAAATAATTAAATCACTGGAGATGATGGCAACTCTTACTTGTGTCCCGATTCGTGTGCAATGGTGAAGGCAAGACCCAGCCCTGTGTCTTCATTCACTGTACAACTGCGGTACTTGCTACACATGCCACTGATTGGAGCAAAGCCTGCAATACAATTAAAGCACAGTTTGAAATTTTATATGCACTTTAATTTATTAAGATCGTGTGTGATGGCTTTCTTTGAGCCTAAGGATGTCTTCATTTGATTCTTAAAGGGACAGTGTGTTACGAATTTGGCTTTTAATTAGCAAAAATCAAGTACTGCTTTTATAAATGCATATTCTGGCAAAGTCTAATAACATCACATCAAAGATGAAAGCATTATCATAACTTAGAATTTGTAGCCTATAAATACATAGGTGTTGGCGCACCCACTGGGAGGTGCCATGTTGCGTCACTATTTCTGATTTCAGAAGCTGAAAGGGAACAAACTTGTCAGCCTTATGCGTTTGCCCTATCTGTCTTCTATATGAAGAAGTGCTGTTGGGGGAGGAGGAGTAGAAACAAGCAAAGACCACCATACACCATTCTATTTGCCGTTATCTGTTGAAACGGAGGACCATCCATACTCTATCCCTAGCGAGAGGGAAGAGAAAGTAACATAGAAAATAAAAAGAAGTAATAACCGGGAGAAGACCAGAGTCTATATCAGTGCAGCTATTATTACCAGGTGGAGATAATTCACGAGTCGGGATTTAAAATGGATGTAGAGGTTGCAGGCTTTCTGCCGGACACCAGGTAAGGTAATTCAATATAACAGTTAAATTAATTTTGGCTTTATGTTAGAAACATGGTAGTGTAGTCCAGCAGCTACTCTGTCCTCCTGGCAGAGACGGCTAGTTTGTTCGTCTTGTCTCCCTCTCATGCAGTATGTGTGTACGCGGAGGGGTGGGGTGACATCAGCTGGGTTACGGTGTCCATAGCTGTTTATTGTTGCTTATTTTGGAGCCCAAATAAGTAACTGCACATTTACAAACGACGAAAAAAAAAACTGCAACTCACGGAATTTATAAGCGACTTTATAAAAAAACAAAAACAAAGTCGCTTATAATAAGCAGACTTGGCAACAGTGACAAAACCATTTCACACAACGACTGCAGCTATGAGGTTTTAGCAGTAGGTTGGTACCAAATACACGGAGAATAAGTTGACATTGCTGTAGCTTTTCATGTGCCCTGTTTTATGTGCAGGACCTGAAGGCTTGCTGCGTGGGAGAGCTCTATTGAGAGCAGATGAAGTACTACCTAATAAATGTGACTGTAACAATGCTCAACGCAAAGTTCAACATTTATAAAGCAGAGGGAAAACATTTCTATGTACGTTTTGTTCACACAAGATTAAACGGAACCACACTAATAACAATATGTAATACATATGATCGAAAACTCAGAAACAAGTGAACCTGCAAGAATTATTCTATCACTATAACAAACTTCCCTATGAAAAAATAATAAAAATACATGTCGAGGAGCAATATTTGTGTTTATTAAGGACTTAAGCTGCACACGTCAATCAAAATAATTGTTTAGGGTGTCCTGTAGAAACTGCTGTTTGGATACATTATCCTTTGACTGGTACAGTATCCAAAATTCAGCGAGTTAAGTGGGAACCATTCACAATACTAATGCAAACCTTATGACACTGATAGAAAGAAGAGTGTTATTTTATCAATCTTTAAAGATAATACTAAAGCATATATGAAATATTCATTTTCCTGGGACTGGAACTGTAGGCCTATCTGCAAATCTAAAACACCATTGATCTGTACAGGAAAATAAACAAAAAAATCCAGATTGTGACATCCCTGTTTGAAAATTGTGTTTTTTAACTCCACGCACAAATCCCACCCCCCCCCCCCCCCAAAAAAAAAACTGTCTAAAATCATAAACAGAAATCTTACATTAGTTTGAACTGTCTATGAACTGGATGTGTAAGAAAAATCAGGCAAGGTCATTGAATAGTAAATCCCCATACTAACTTTTATTCCGCTTGAATAAAATTGCACCCTTTCTCATATCTCTCATTCTCTGTTAACTCCCTTTGTGCTCCTCTCTGTCCACTCTCCCTCTCTTTCTGCTCTCTTGGCACACACACACATATGCCTGGCTGTGAATCAAACAGGATAATACACATGGGGGCCCCCCTAAATGTTTTTGTCTCAGTGTCTCATGGAGACTCTAGCCTTGTGTTTTACTTAATTTATGACTTCAAGTCATTTGCTGTGAAGTGCAAAACCCCTAATGTAATGTCCTCATGTAAATAACTAATGTGAGTAATGATATTAAACATAACTAGGCCCATTCATGGTGAGAACTACGATTTAGTTCATTGTCTCTGTCAGAAAAAGGAGTAGGACATGTGTTACAGATCGGTTTTGAAACATAAGTGAAAACATTAGGGGACAGGGGTGTAATGGCAATGCAAACAAACTTTGTTATATGATGGCTGCTTTGATTAAGTGCCGTGTTATCTTGCACCTTTGAGAAGTAGTGAGAACTAACTTTTTGCGATTGAAAATACAGACACATACACACAAAGACCTCCATTTGAGCTTGGCCTTCATAGCGAAGGTCAGAGTTGATGCTAGCCCTATTAAGCTTTGGTTTTACCTGAGGTGTAGGGTTTGAGTGGGTGCTTGCAACGTTAAGGTCAGAACTACGTAGGGGAGTAAATCACCAGTTTTCTCACGATATGATGTTATATCAATTTGTTTGGATGATGATGCAATATTTATGACGATATGGATCGATATTTTAATTTGCATTGATGTGAATGGATTGTTAAACATTAAATAAATATATTGATGTGGATCGATCTATTGTTACACCCCTGGAACTAAACATAAAATCATCAGTAGTCTCCCTACACCGTTCTTTGTAAACCAGCACTAACAGTGAAAAACTCACTCAAGCAATCCTTTTGTTGGTTGAAGAAATGCTTCAAATCTAAATTATACTATTATATTATATTGTCGGGAAATGTTTTCTTTGTCTTGTTTACACTTTTAAATCCTGCAACCGCAACAAATCCCTACATCATCTCTACACCACTCCCTTAACCTGCAAAGATGATTAAGGCTTCTAGTACAAGTCAGCGGATGTAAGGCTGTGGTTATTTACTTGGTGAATCAAGGGTTTAACAAAGGTGGGTTAACTTCCCCCCCTCACCACTTTGGTCCCCTCCACAGGACCCATGGAGACTGCAATAATAAATCTTAACCCTGCCTTAAAAGTTTGTTAAAGAGGCTTTAGACAATATTCCCCCTTTTAGATCGTTCTCTCATTTCTGGGTCTACACGTGTTTATTTTGCCTCGCCATCAACTTAAAGGCCCCGACTTCAAATGGGGGGATTGAAACCGACCCAACAACATTACTTCAAACATCAGCCTCTGGAGGCTGTGATAAACCTGTAACCACTACGAACTGTAAGGGATGAGATGGGGTTGAAAAACAAGTGTGAAACGGTACAAAAATGCCATCAGAAGAGGTATGACTACTTTTAACAAGGCGATGTACTTGTGTCTTGTTGTATATTCGTCTCTGAGCAACACATTGCCTGCCTGTCAGACCTCTCAATATGAACAACAAATGTTTTTGGTAAAATTTGTCAAAGCATTTCTTCGTCTTGCGAAAAAGCACGTGAATTGAAGCAGTGATGTTCACATCAGATCGCACCTTCAAGAGTTTCCTCACTACATTACTCTCCTTTTACATCATGTTATTTCAGCATGTGTCTGCCTTGGGACTGTGTATCTGCCTGGATTCTTAATTTACATAGACATTTTGCAGCGCTTCTCTTCCGCAGAAGTGGCTTTTCTCATTTTTGAGCACTCCAGCGTCAATGAAGGGAATTAAGTCATACCAAGGGTATCGCATGGCTCATTCTTCCAAGAGCAGATGTCGAGTCCTGTGAGGAGGATGGCGTGGTCATGGTGCCGGCCTTCTCTGCCTCCAAGAGCTGACTGCCAGTGGCAGAAGCTGTTTAAAGTGTGGTCAGCATGGTGGTTGATTACCAAGCCATCCTGGGAGAGACAATAGACAACAAAAGCCAGAAAATAGACAATGCAGACTTTTCAGCGATGAGGGATTGCTGTCTGGTTTATTGCATGTCTTGCAACACAGCCTAGTTCCCTCAATAAGATGGATAACGAGGTTGTCAGGAAATGTAAAGTAAACTAGAATTAGCTACCTTCAAGAAAGGATGCAAACACAAAAACAAAAACTCATATAGGATGTAAAATAGCATGGATTCTCCTTACTGATACTAAAAAGACCTGTGTATCTCTGCCCGGTGATGTTTATTCCCACTCCTGCATTTTTTCCTTTTCCTGATAAATCTTAGAGCAATCCAATGAAAATAATCCCAAAATGTATCCTTTAATTATAAGAGACATAACGCACGTAGTTCTTTTATTTCTAAGGCTCCATTTAATTTTTATTTGGCTGATTTTTGATGATGTGTGGTGATTTTACTTGGCATGCATATCCTCACCTGGTCTTCATCCAAAAGAACAAGACCCACTATAACTATGTTGATATTGCCTCCTATTGTGCCATCTTTGAATAGACTGGAAACCTATAGAGGAGATTACACACAAACACATGCACACACACAAAAAAAAGTTTATTGAAACACCTAATTTAATGCTTTCCTTGGTCAACAATTTGCTTTTCGGTGCCACATTATGGCAGTATCAGATTTGCACATCCTGCTCTGATCAAAAGAGTCCCAAAAATGCAGCATGTTGTGACAGCCACATGGAGGAAACAGTTTCCATGGAGCGGCTGTGTTTTCAGGTACACAACATCAAGCATGTTATTTTAAATCAGTAATTACTAAACACATTTAAATCTTTTCAGACTGCCTTAGAAAAAAAACAAAAAAACAACAACAACTGAAACCTATGAGATTACTTGAGTTATGTGTTTGATTGCGTTTTCAACAAATACCAAAATGACTTCTTAACACTCTAGAGAGCTGTCAGGTAAAGTTAGGGATTTGGGTGTTTTCTGTGAATCTCCACTCGGTCTTTAGGTGACTCCTCAGTGGCGGGCTTACTAGACAGAACTATGTTTTGAAAATAGAGGGATTAACTTTGGATTTGTCAGTCAGTCATTAAGTAGCAAAACGAGCGTGACAGATTTCGCTGGCAGATCAGCTAAGAACAGCAGAGGGACTCTGAAAGCCGCACCGGTGACCTCACGTCGTATCAGTTTCATGTTTATAGATGCGCTCTTTCTGATAAGTCCTCGTGTCTTTCAGACTTCACCCAAGACGGGGATATCCAGTTACTAAACCCCGAAGCTTTAACACCTCAAATAAACTGCATGTTCAGCTAAGGTTACAATCTAAGTGTTGACAACACACAAGAGGGTTCTTGGATAAATAAGCCTAAAAGAGAAAACAAAGCACGACCAGCCCACAACCTTGTCTTTTAAAACTTTCCTGGTTTACAGTCTTGATCATCTGGAATGCGATGGCCTACCACTCCAACACGTTTAGATTTAAACTCGCAGAATAAAGCTGTTTTAGCTTATTACAGGCTAGTTTGTCTTCAAAACACTTGGACTGTGACTCATTGCTCAGAGAACCTGTATAATGTGGTTGCAATAGTCATACAATAGGATAAACAGAGCGATAACCACACACCGCTAATGGAGGGGCGACACAATAGTTTTTAAAAAAATGCAGAATTACATTTCTGAGCTGCTGCAAAATGAGGCAATTAGAGACAAAGCGATGAGATCAAGCATTCTATCATTTATAGGTTATGATCACAGACTGGGATGAGTAAAAAAAAATAATTTCTCAAGACAGAGACAATCCTCGTAGGAAGATCAACATAATTTAATGCTACATTAAATAAATCATTTCATGTCAGTCTTAGTTAGTTTCTGTTACTGTGTATTTCCTGAAAGAGCAATTGTTGTTGGACTTTACTATGTCAGTGCTTGTGACATCTCTAAGCCTCCTGATGATACATTTACAGGCATGAGATCCTGGATATGTTTTCAGACCTAAACTCCCCGAATAATTTCTGGCCTAGGCCAAATTAAGCCTAGACAGTAACGGCCAGTTTTATTGTTTTAGGCAAGCTGGCTACATGTTGAATATTAGCTGACAGCAGCTTAAGTTACAAACAAATTGTAGCTTTTCACATAAAAAGCACATGGCTGGTAACGCTTACGATTAAATTAAATAAAACAAACATTTTTTTTTTCCCTTGATGGTAATAACAGCCCTGTTTTCCATTGTGTAGGACAATTACAAATCTCTCACTCAATCAGATGTGAACTGGTTGTGTGGTTCCCCGTAACACCAATTTCTCCATATCGATGTACGAAGAGTTTAGTAGCCTAAACCCTCATTATTTGGACTACATTTACTTTGCGGTATCTGGTATAGGTCTAGTCAATAAATAAAATATGTACATAGTCTTTAAGAACAGCCTCATCTTGCCTTAATAACTGCTTTTGATACATGCTTTCTCCAACATTGCTCCATATGTCGCCATCATTATGCACATTCTTGTTCTCCAAGCTGTGCTGGGTCGATGGCTCCTAGCGCCATTGCAAACACCCTGTGGCTGACAGCTTTGCAGGTGCCCGGGACAACCCTGTCCCCCCCCCAATCACAATGGTTCATGTTGTACCTGCTCTCACCATGTTAAGCACAGTAAGTACATATGTAGTGATGTTCTCATGGCCATGGTTGTCCATCATCTCTTTGTCAACTACCACCAGCGTCTCCACATTGAGCTTCTGAGTGGGTTGATCCTTCATCAGCACTGCCCGTTTGTTCCTGGGGACAAACTTATACTCATCTGGAAGGATAAAAACATCCTCCGCTGGAGGTTTAGGCATATCTGTGAAAATAATTTCAAGACAAAGAAGGAGAGTTATTACAAGGTGAGTTATTGAAATAACAATCTTTTTTCTTTCTTTCCTGTTCAGGTATGTAGAATAATTTAAAGTACTGTGACTTAGAGCCCTTATTGGAATGGCTACAAGCATTTTAGCAAAATTACTCTACAGCTACATAGGGTGATAAACAAGATGTTTACTTTTGTGACCTATCATAAATATCATTAAGTTTTGCCAACTGAGCAGAAATTCAGGCCCTAAAGACGGCTCACCCGCTACTACCATCTAATGTAGAACAGATTACTAGATCAATGTGTGCTTCTGTGCTTTTTTGTTTCTCTTGTTGTGTCTCTGCTCTGTTTTCTGTAACCCCAGTCGGTCGAGGCAGATGACCGTTCATACTGAGCCCGGTTCTGCCGGAGGTTTTCCTTCCCCTTAATGGGGAGTTTTTCTTCCCACTGTCGCTTCATGCTTGCTCAGTATGAGGGATTGCAGCAAAGCCATGTACAATGCAGACGACTCTCCATGTAGCTCTACGCTTCCCCAGGAGTGAATGCTGCTTGTTGGGATTTTGATGCAATCAACTGGTTTCCTTATATAGGACATTTTTGACCAATCTGTATAATCTGACCCAATCTGTATAATATGATTGAACTTGACTTTGTAAAATGCCTTGAGATGACATGTTTCATGATTTGGCGCTATATAAATAAAATTGAATTGAATTGAATTAAAGGAATATGCACAATAAAGAACCTCAGCCCTAATTTGTACGTGAACATGTAGCACTTTGACTTTCAAAACCTCCACTAACTACCAAGAGCAGTTGTCTTTTAATTGACCTCTAAAACTTGTAAATCAAAGCACTTTTTAAAACATGTATTTGCGTATAAACATAGAATTAAACTTCCCAACAAAAATGCACAGCTTAAATCCCTTGCAGCTTTGACGTCACTGGACTGAAAGGTAATTTGTTGGCTTCAGGTTATCAAAACCTTCATCTTTCACTGCCTGACTAAGATAATGTCTGCAAAGTTAGCTTACATAGAAAGAAAACAAGTGAGCAACCAAAGTGGGCTTTAGACTACAACACGCCACAGGTGTTTCCTGACTTCATCCTGTAGAGATGCATGTTTTCCCAAGGGTCAGGCAGCTGGGGTTCTGTAGGGTAAGAGTGGTACCAAAGTGATACGTGTCTGTAGCCTCTAAATGGTGACACAAGCAGTATTACATTACCTTGTGATGATGTCATGAGAAACCTTTGAACCTTTCACCGATTAAGCAAAGTTGATGAGTTAATTTTAGAAAGCATTTTTTTTTTTTTTTACGTGCAGCTGTTGGTTTTGCATGCATGTTGTCGTGCATTCAAATATGCATGATATGCCTGTCTACTCGTAGATGTGTTCTTGTACATCTCTGTCGGCCCTGCAATGAGAGCTGTCTAGGGCTCTTGTCTGTTGAGTAGTAGGATCTGCCAGCTCATGTCTGCTCGTGTTGTTCAGACTTCCTAATAGAGATGACTATTAAGTTACTAAACCCTAAGCCATTCACACCTCCAATAAACTGCATGTCCAGCTAAAATTATAGTCTGTATGATGTCCATCACTGAAAGAGGAAAGCACACCACTGCCAGCTCACAACCTGATATTTTAAAGTGTTTACTGACCTAATACCTTTCCTCCCTAAGTGCTATCATTATGATACTTCATATTTTATTTATATTTTATTTATTTTTTATAATTTTCAAATTTCTGCGACAGACTGGCGACCTGTCCAGGGTGTACCCCGCCTCTCGCCCAGTGAACGCTGGAGATAGGCACCAGCAACCCCCGCAACCCCATGAGGGATAAAGCGGTTCGGAAAATGGATGGATGGAATTTTCAAATTTAAACAACCAGAATGATGCTTTTTGGTCACTTAACAGATTCAACAGATCGACTTTAAAATTGCTGGCAGCATGGCTTATTGTCATAAGATCTTCTATCGTGGCGGCCATTAATTGTTAATATTAAATAATAATAATAATCATCTTTATTGTCATTGCAACATACATTCCAATGAAATTTGTTCTCTGCATTTAACCCATCCCCTTGAGGAACAGTGGGCTGCCACTGTGCGGTGCCTGTGGAGCTATCTGGGATTAAAATAAATATAAAAATAAACATAAAAAACACTGAACAAAACTAAGACTCCCACAAAAATTTCAGAACTGCAGAAAATCAGACAAGAGACTCTTCAAGTAATGTGTTTATGTGTGTGTGTGTGTGTGTGTGTGTGTGTGTGTGTGTGTGTGGAGGGGGGGCGGTAATCCACATTTTGCCGTCTCTTTACAGCCCTGTTGTGTTCAGCAGTTCCAGCAATCTACAATCAAACTCGTTAAAATACCCTAATCTGCATGAGAGAGATTAAATAATTAAATAATTTTTAAGTGTTCAGCTAACCTAATGCTCCCAGTGATTTCTTTCTTTTAAAAAGGTGTTAGCGAAGGTTAAACAGCAACACGTTAACTTATATTTAATGTAGTTTCACATTCTTGACATAGATACTTTTATCCTGAATGATTGTGTCACTTCCATTAGCGTAACACAGGGAAGTAAAGTGAATTTGTGAATAGATTTAGAGTTTGAGTGTGTTTAATACCTTCCTAACCAACCCCAAGCCTATAAGGCTGGCTAGTAACTGACTTTTGTTTTCATATTACTGGTGTTTTCCTTTAGTGGAAAAGAACTACAGGTTATGTCATATTGACTTAACATCAGGCGTATTTGAGTTTATGTCAAATTAATAACGTATTAACCGTAAATATAGAAACTTATAACACGACATATTTCTAAGCGGGAGTATTGTAATTTCAATGTCCTCATCCACAGGACAAGGAAAGGTTTTTTTAAAAGGCTATATATTTCCGAGCAACATATGTTTCTAATCAAATTTTGCTGGTTAAAGCAAAACAAAATCCAACTTTTAATCTTTTGAGTGGGGAACAGTGACAGATTGTAACCTCATAATAAATTTACCTACATCGCCAGTGAAAAAAAACAAACCAAAACATTAAAGCAGTGTTTTAACAGTGCTGCCTTCCAGTTCCTCTGCTTCACATGAGGACAGAAAGGAACTGCAGAAATGTTTTGTACGTCTAAACAAAATGAGGAAAATGGATGTTGCTGGTTTGGAAAATAAATGAGAAATTGCCCTTACATACATTTCTTCCTTCTCCCACAGAAGTGCTGCCTCTGCTTCTCCCCGTGTCTGTAATCACTGCGACGACGGCGGCTCTCTTGATGCTTCAGTCGGTCTCCATGGCTCGTGCCATTGCTTTTGTCATGCGGATAAACATGGATGTAACTTGTTTGCATTTGCGGGGGTCTATATGGATCTCCTTCATAGGCCTCGTAGGTGGGCTCTGCTGAGGAGGGTAAGCTTCCGTTGGATTTGTGGTGAGATGCATCAGCGGATCTCTTCTGAAGTCGGCTAGGCCGGCGATAGCTCCGCTTGGACCTGGTGTTCTCGTCGCTTCTGTAGAGGATGTGAGGCTGGTGACTGCCAGGAGCGGTGAAGTTCTCCCTCTCTGCGAGGCTACGTGACACTGGTCTCAGGAAGTAGTCTGCATCCATTGTTCGAATCAAACCTGACTAGAGACAAATCAAAAAGCTTCCATTACTCCACGGTAGATGGTAGCATTTTCTGTTCAACTGACTGTAGCCTAAAGAGCTGAACTCGCTGAACACTAACGACATGTTACCCTGCTTCAGCTATTTGTTGAGCTCCCCAACTCAACTTGTCTTGGTCAGCAGTTAGACAAGATGTGACCTTTGGTCGCGCCAAACCTCAACCCATTAAACTTCTGTGCAGCCCAATTATTAGCCTGGTCTCTTCACCCCTAACATCTGTTTTGTTCTTGCTTGAGGTCAGTAAGGCCTCGAGCAAGAACACCAACTTGTGCGGGGTTAGAAAAGTTCACTCATTCACAACTTGCATTGTAATTTACAACTTACCTTGGCCATGTTCGCAGTCTTGACTTAAAGGTTTTGAATTAAACTTAAGAACAGAGACGGCCTACAAAAACAAAAGCCCATGTCTCGGGGGCTCTGTCACCTTAGAGCAGTAAGGTTGGGCTACAGTTTACACAGACCAATAACACCACAGCCTACTTGAGTATGGACCAGGTTTATCCGTCTATGACCCCAGCGTACCCATCTTCTGACGGCTGCTTTCAGCGGGATCATGCGCCATGTCACAAAGCTTTGTGACAGTCATCTCAAACCGGTTTATTGAACATGACAATGGTTTCACCGTACTTCAATGACCTCCACACTCGCCAGGTCTCAAACAGCAAACCCTTGTGATGTGGTGGGGTGAGGGATTTACAACATGAATGTGCGGCACAGAGACTGGAAGCAACTTTGTGACCATTAACTCAAAAGGCAACAAAAGTCCTGACACCGCATGTCATGAATGATTACAATTCACAATTTTGCTTACTGAGCTTCACCTCAAATCTCAACCTATTGGCAAATCTGGTGTATGCTGTCTTTTTTATTTTTTAAATCCTATAACTGCAGATTCAGTGACTTGGATGTGCTTTTCTTCCGTCTGTCGTTTCTGTCTCTTTCAGTCTCTCTAAACATGAACCACATCTGTGCTGACAGTCAGCTGGCACAGAAGCCTTAAGACTTTCACCGGATTTGGCAAATTCTGCTTTTTTTTTCTTCTTTGAAACACATTTAATCGACTGCAGTCCTTTTTTTTTTTCATTTCTCTGTGTGGACTGTGTGGTCTTTTGTCGCTGCAGCCAGAAAATGGGCTGAAACAGGAAGTAAGGCTGTCTGGCAAAGAGTGTTTGCAGCATGTAGAGCATGTGTGTGTGTGACAGTCTGAAACACAGAATAACATTTATATTTTAATGTAAGATAGAAGTGTGGAGTAAAGTGCAAGACAAACATTGGTACAAACAATTAGCTGAATGTTTGCTAGTTGGAATGGGAGTAAGTACATCCTTTTTTTCCCCAAACAGGCTTATAGGTAGGTGTTTTTGTTTACAGGTGTTGCTTTTTCAGCTAATAATCATTTCCTACCATACAGTGACTTTTTGTTTCCTGACAAATACAACCACTGTGGCAAAAGAACAAAGGCGGTGGGAGACATTTACAGCTGGAGACAAACTTGAACTCAGTACTTAAAGGATGTTTACGATATTTCAGATTCTTTATACAACATGGGGGGAAAAAAAGATGTGGGGGTGGAAGCTTTTTTTCCAACCTTCACAAAGTCAGTGCTTAGACCTCTTTAAAAGCAGCGATTGTAGTGTTCTTTTCCTGATATGAAAATGTGTAAAAGTGGCTTTAAAAATTAGCTCTTCCCTCTGGCATCTATTTTCATTGTCTTGCCGTAAACCTAAAAGATAGCACAAGTTTCTGAATGCTTTGTCTTATTCGGTTTGCAGAAAAAGACTGCAACATTTACACCCGTTCAAAACAAACGTTTCAAAATTCTCTGACCTGCTCATACATTGACTGGATTTAAACAGGCATGGAACTTGGTGAGGGGTTTACTGCATGGAATCTTTATCTTGAGCATCTGTGAGCAAATTTTTATAGTTCATAAATTGTAATAAATGTATATATTTAATCCGCTTGGACTTCATTCATCCATTCGATTCCAAAACCTGAAGCAACAAAAAAAAAAAAGGAGTCAAAAAAGCAAAGAAACAAAACATAAGCGTGGTTAAATATGTTTACAAGAAGCCAAGCGTGATTGACTATAATGAGTCAACATGAACTACAGAAAACAAATTGCTTTCATCTTTTTGGCGAATACAAACAGAGAGAGTGAAAAATCAATTAATTAAATACATTAATAAGAAAGTGGGAGTAGGATTACTACCACATTTCAGCTGTTGTCGTCCTGCCAACGGTCAAGACAGACACTAAAGCCTGGTTTGTTACTTAAAATCACATGTGACAACTGCTTGATTCCACCTGGCATCCGCCTTGCCGCTGTGTTAACCACACACAATTGTCAACATTTGGTTTCGAGTCATGGTGAGGGAGTTGACCTGAACTCTGCTGCTGTCAGCGTTCAAACCTTCCAGTAGTTAGCATTTTTTTCGGCAGGAGGGGGTAAGGCGCCCGGTGTCTTTGAAGGCAGAGAAAAACTGAGAAGGTTTTATCTTAATTTCCTTCTACAATTGACCTTCTTTCTGTTTGTTTAAATCATTCTAATGAAGGACAATTAGATGAGGCAGACAAGAGGAAATCCATTATAGCATAAGGCAGCCCGGCGTCCAACACCTGTTGCTTGTTAAATCAAATGTTCCATTGTGAGTTGTCATAGAAATTGTCAAGTACTGAATAAACAGTAACCTGAATAGTTTGGATGAAGTTCGAGGAGGAAAATTAAGGGCATCAGCACGGCTGTATACTAATAACAATAGGTCTAAGGCTGCATTGAAAAGCCACCAAAGGCTCAAAGGCTTGTCAACAAATCATAAGAGAAAATGACTTTTACGTCCAGCCTGCACAATCACAATTAAGTGTCAGCAGCACACAACCTGGGATTGTCTCTGATTTATTGAGACACACAGCTACAGTATTCACAAATGTTGCACATCATACACTTAGCCCAGCTGGTTGTAGATAGGAAAAAAGGTCAGGGTAGCAGTATCCCAAAAAAGTTATATTAGGCAGCTGACTGTACCCTAAAAGCATACAGTCTCATCACCTTGAAAGTTGGCAAGTATTGTAATAAAAGAGACCCTACTGCATTAGAAACCAAGATTTAGAGCTGACATGCTCTGTCAGTGTGGAAACAGTCAACCACATTTATACACTAAAACGTGTACCTCAAAAAGGTTTAAAAGGATAGTTTGGATTTTTTTTAGGTGGTTCTTTGAAATTATTATTGGTTAAAGATCCCTTCCCCATGGAAGAAGGTCGTTGCATCACAATGAGCTTATTGAAATGATGTTACCCATGTGGTGGATGGCTAACATGTTAGTCAGACATACGACTCCTGTTTTAGCTAAGTTTGCTGAGTTTTGTTTGCCTGAATAATTTTCATGCTTTTGCGTGAAGTTACATTGACTGAGCCTGCTGGCACATTGATACAACCAGCTGGTTCTGACATGAAAGGAGTAAACTTCTATTTTGTGAAGTAAACTTCTAGCAGCATCAAAGTTGGTACACACCTTTGCTTTGCAGAGTTTTTAAAGCTGTTTGAAAATGATCCCAGCGGAATCACAATCGACCGAGTCGCCAAATCAGCTGATGAGGTGGATCGATGCGGCGCACGTCTGCTGAGCAAGTTAGCTTCAACCATTTCCACTTTTTCATTTTGCTTTTCCAACAAGCTGAACTAACCCTTTAACCCATTTGCTGAAAATGTTAAAAAGTTACAGCAAACTTGTAGATGGCACTCTGGACAGATTAGATAAATATTAAACTTTCTGGCTACATCCAAAATGTGAGGACCATCCCCAGTATGAGTGGTGGGAAAATCATACTGTTGAGATATTTATTTTCAACAGCAATCTGGATATGGAGTTAACAGAAAATGAAAGGGGCTAATATCCTAGAATAAACTGGGGCAAAGGCATATGTTCCAGCAAGAAATTGTCCCCACACAGCCACAGCAACAATGAAACGGTTTAGATGAAAGCAAATTCAATCTAATTGAGAGTCTGTGGTGTTCCTTTGTTGAAAACTTGTTGAGTAATTTTTTACTGGCGTTCACAGACATTATCTGTGCAGTCTGACTCAGCGTAAGCTTTTTGAATCAACAAAAATGTTTAATTTTATGACAGTAGGTTTTCTTTCTGCAAGGTGCAGATATTTTTCTCAGCCTACTGGGTGGTTCTCGAGAAAAAGAAGTAATTTAATGATGCTCTTAGCATAGATCCAAAGAGCTGTAAATCATACCTGATCCAACAGTAAACTTAGTCTTTATGTGGTGAAATTTAAATAAAATGCTACTTAAAAGTGTAAATTGTTTTCAAAGCTTTAATTATTATCAAGTTTAATTAGTCAAAAAATGATAATTACAATCAAAACACCTAACTCCCACCACCCACTGATGCCAATATTTTGACATGTGTTTTTGTTCTCTGAGGACTTTGTGGCTAAATTCATACCAATTACACCCAGGGTGGCACAGCCAAGGAGGTTCCACAAGCACACTGGAGGAAAAAAGTCATCACCTGTGCCCACAACAAGCTTTCCTTTGCTTATTTGGATGCCTAGTCGATGGGAAATAGGTTTAGGAGTGAATCACCATACCATTATAAAGCACTATTTCATTTTGTGTAATACATCTTGATGACACTTAAAGCTTTTAAATGTGCTTTTTTTGCAATCAGATTATTTTTAGCAGTTCTTCAAATGTCTACATGTGTGCATGCACATTGACGTGGTCCTTCTTTTCAAACTGTTTAAAGGAGATTTTGCATCAATTTTCTCTAAAATCTTATGATGTCACAGTTGAATATATAAAAACGCCGCCTTTATGATATTTGCATACATGCATTAACTGTTTAGTCAAAATGCTGACATTTATACTTTGATAATTATGTAGACTATACATCGTATGCTTCTGTTTAAAAGCAGAACCCAGCCTACTCACTCCATTAGAAGTCACAAGTTACAAAGTTAGTGTGACATGTACTATGTTTTATGTACAGAACACTGACAAAAACATCCAATGTGCAAAAACCAAACACAAATTAAATAAACAGATTTATTTAGCTTGAAAAAGCATGCCATAATACTTACATAGCATGCTTCTGAGCTTCATTATTCTTAAATTTTTTTAATGTCTGTGTATACAGGCTGCTATGTCAGGAGACTGGGTCACACCGGTTCTAGTTCTATGTAGCCAGAGTCATCAGATTACACACTATCTTCCACTAGGTGCAAATAGCTGTCATAAAATGCTGAAACACTACTTGGGAGGGCGCAAACAGCTGGGCTCTCCGGAGTCAAGACTCACACAGACAAGTAGCAACAGGATTGGGGGTGGGCGGGTATGAAAACTATAACGGAAAGGATGGGGGTGGGGGGCATTCAATGCATTACACGGTGCACCTGAATGTGCAATATGTGTCTTTCTTTACCGTTGCAAAATAATTGGGGATTTCCACCAGGACATAACTCTGATCAACCCAAAATCTACTTTGCATGACTGGGGAAACAATGATTGATATTCACGCATGATAAAACTGGTAACACTTTTTCCAGATTTCTTTATGAACGGTATGCAAAACATTGATGATAGAAACATGTCAAGACCACACCATTCGCTTTTCAAAGCTCTGTCAGATCAGTAGAGCATCCCTCATATAATCCTGGAAATCCCAGAGGTGGGACAAGCGTGCAGGATGAAATTATCACCACTACTACTTGCCTCAAGGCAAAATATACACCAGTACTTTTGCAGAAGAAAGAAAAAAAAAGAGATTTGAGTGATATTAACTTTGAGGAAGGCATACAGAAAAATCTTAAGGCAGAATATGTTGGGAATTTGAGCAAAATCCATTTATGCTAGATGTTTTCCAGATACTACCATCTCCACAAACTAAACCTTGTGTGATACAGTAGTTGTACCTTAAGGACTGGATCTTATGAGGGTCATTATCCCAAACGACTTCCAATGCTAGACTCACATTAGCGTCATAGCATTTCTTTGGCTCATTCAATGTCAAATTTAGTCATTACATAGTCTGACACTAGAATGTTTTAGAAACCAGTTTTGTAGCAGTTTTAATACAGCAACTAGGTATGATGTTAAGTTAAATGTTAACATTATCATGTCTGAATAAAAGTAAAATTTAATTTAGAGTATTATATTTAAACCTGCTCTGTATTGCTCAAGATTCAGGTACAGCTAATTAAAATCAGCAAAAAGTCAAACTAAACATTTACTAAAGTAACTAGTTAACACTTTTTTCAGCAAAACTAAGATCATAAACATATCTATTTTTTGTTTCGTTGACATTTTCTTGCAATGTCATATTCAGTGATGTATCTGGAGAAGAGAACTCAGACATATCTAGAATAAACTCAGTCTCAAAGCTGAAATTAAAGGTGTTTTGAAGCTAACATCCCACTAAATTCTTAATGATTTTTACAATCAAACCTGGAATTGTTTCCTGTATATATGTTCAACTCAAACACCTCTAAATGGAGTCAGGTGTAACCAGTTGCCTTGAAAACACACTTAATCAGTAAACAGAGTCTGTCTGAGCCATTTTGTGATTCCCTCAACTAACTTTATTTAACCACTTGAGTCACTCACAGGCATTAGAGCATTGAGCTTTCTGCCCAAAACGGTCAGGTGATTATAACATATTTAAAGCAAAATCATATAAGACAGTAGCATCATAGCAAAGATGACTGCACACTATACATTTTATACTTGTCATCCAGTTACAACGTGGTGGATCATATGAATAAACTTCACACTAAGTGAACACAAAATAAGATTAATGTTACCAGAGTGAAACAATGCAAAGCACTGTTTCAGTTATATAGTCTACAAAGAACTTTGCTAACTCTGTAACACCCTCCCCCCAATAAAAAACAGACTAAAGCACTCCATGCAGCAACATAAAGTCGACACAGAAGAGGAACAGTTACATGACATTTTCTTTCACACCTGTGATCGTCTACAGTATGAAAGTATTTGGCAGGTGGATTTTGAGCTTAGTGGGACTGGCAGGTTACTTTTGTTCCACCAATGCCTCATTTGTGAGAAAGAAACTTTAGTCGTTGATCTCTCTACAGTCATCAAAGCAGGGATAACCACTATACAGGCTGCCAGAATGGGAATGTTGAAAAGGCATCTCATACTTTACCACCATCACTCGCACTAAGAAGTACAAAAAAGAAAAGAAAAAAAAAACATTTGTGGGGATTATATTGCTGTAAAGACCCTTATAACCTCCATCTCTTAATCTTACAGAGATTTGTTTTTAGCTTTCTTATTGGATTTACCAACCAGGCCCATAAGCCCTCATCTGGGCTTCATAAGTAGCTTGGAAACAAAAAAATATTTTGTAGCATGTAAGACCCATCAATGGTTAAAAACAGGCCAATCAAAGCTGTGGCATGGTCAATTGGGGGTCACAAGCTGAATTATGTTGCCAATATTTATTTGTTGTCACACTTAATCTATATGTGTACACCTTAATGTACTAGAATTGAATAAAACGATTATGTATTTCAGTAGTTAAATTTATCAAGTGGATGTGATTAGGCTGTGTTGATGCTAAGGTCACAAGGAAGCCTCAGTTGCTTTGACAGTTACCTTTGAGTTGTCAGACTTTATGGGACTAGTGTCAGTCATCATCCTTTTAAAACAACATATTTTGGATGGGGCTTCGGTTAGGTAAGTGTGAAAGCCATCATGCGTGATCATCGATTAAACCAGGTATTTGTACCTTTGGCAGTCTGGACACATCCCAAGTCCTCTTGGAAAATAAAATGAGCATCTAGTTTTATCAGCAAAGGGAAACATTTAGTGCCCCAAAATTTCCTGGTTGAAATCTGCTCTGACTTTGGGATTGAGAAAACACAGTGGACCAGCAGATGAAATATAAAACTTTACACTGGACCTCAAGCATATTAGCCTCTGTACCATCTCACGCTTCCTTCAGACTATGTGATCTCAATTTTCCAATGAAATAAAACATTTACTTTCATCTGAATCCACCCTGGGTGTCAGTAGGGGGTTGGCACAAGCATGAGGAGGAAAGAAAGTAATAACTTGCTCAAAAAAAGCTTTGTATTGCTTGATTGGATGTCTGGGTAATAGTTAAGTGTGTGGCCCTTACTGTTTTGCAGAGCATCAGCAGTATGAGAAAATGTGCCTGTAACGGCTGATAAAGCGTAGCTCGGTCTCTGATTCACAGCTTCCAATTTTGAGATGTTTTTTTTTGTTCAGTTCTTTTTCACCTTAGCAGGGATAAAGACAGTTTTGATGTTGCATCCGAAGCAGGAGTAGCTTAACACAAGTAGTGCAACAATTACAGTCCATGTCCTGGATACATCTATCTGAGGTAACTATTGGAGTGCTGGCACAGTCCATGCAATGTCCTTAAAGGACTTTGCTTAACAAGACCTCTCAAGATTGCATTGATCCCTTTTATCTGTGCACCTTTATATGCATAACTTTTTCCTTCCACTAATCTTTCTGTTAATATGCTTCAACACAGCATCCCGTTTCCTTAGCAATAACAACTTGAGACTTTGTAAACAAAATTATCAGACATAAATATGTGTAATAAATCTACATGTGTGTCCTTTTCAATTAGAATTACTAGGATCAAATAGGTTTTGCAATTATATTATACTTAATTGAGACCTATCAGCCAAACACACACACACACACACACACACACACACACACACACACACCCTTACCCAATGACTGTTTTATGTACTACTGTCAAATCAGCAGTCTCCCCCATGAGGTCGTAACATGGCCATATCATATAACATAATGAACTGAAAATAAATTTGCTTTTTAACTGTATATGCTAATTTATTAAAAACATACCCAAGCAATAAAACATGCTAGGATAATTAGTCTAACCTCAAACTAGTTAAATCATTTCTGTATTAAACAAAACAGTATTGATGTTATTATACTTCGTGTCTTCAGCATGACTTTGAGAAATTGCACCACAGCAAGTTTATAATACTGACTGGAGGCAGCATGAATACAAATTTAATTGTAATTTAATGGAGATAAGTAATTGTATTATTTATCTTACAATCAGCTGGGATGAGTGAGATGATGTTGTGAAAAATCTGTGTTTGTAAAACCAAAACACGAGGTCCAGAGAATGGTATGTGACATGTGGGCATTTTGGGGGCCTAGTAACTATCTTTATCTTTTCCCTGAAGCCTTTGATTGCAGATAAATAATTGTATTTCCTTACTTATACCAGAAAAAAAAACTCTATTTCCCTTTGGATACGATGACCCCGTTTGTCCTGGCCAACATCAACCGTGAGAACCACATTTACAGGCACTCCAGTCCTTTATGACTAAATCTTTTATTTGGAACTCCTCTGAGCACATCTACGCTTACAGATGAACAGCCGTCCCCTGAGATGTGCCATTTAAAACTTTCAGGGGGCAATTCTCAGACACATCAGTGGTTTCTACAAATCTAAACATTACCAGTGTGAGTCAAGCTTTTAAAACAATCGAAAACATAGAAAAGGGAAACGCTGAGATGGAATGAAGTCATTATTTCAAGACATGTTCCTTACATAAACTGAGGAAATATCATGCGTATGATTTTAAGACTAAGAGGATTAGACATGTATTCGTAAAAGCTTTGTTCTTTTGTTGAGAAGGGCTAAGAGGACTCAAATAATACCTGGGGTCTTACTGCAGGGTGGCCATACTGGCGTTTTTATTATTATTATTATTATTATTATTATTATTATTACACCTATAAGAAAAAGACCACCAATGCCATTGTTGACACTAGGCCCAGTTTCTGCAAAACAACAAACTATCAAACTAAAACTAGATTTTTTTTTACAACGGGGCAGTCCCAACGTGAAATTAGTTTTATGAACTGAATTATCTTAATAGACCAACACCAAAAAACAAAACAGCTACAAGGGGTGGCTTAACACCTTTTGATCAGATTAAACACATACCTTATGGTTTTTAAATCTACAATCAGTTAAATGACTTTTTTTTGCAAATAGTGTGCATACACCAATTCTACTTTTAAATGGTGTTTCAGCAAATTTCCACTGATATTACTCCCTGTTTAATGCTATAAATGGACCGCCAAATAAAGTTTAAGGTCTTTCTACTGAGCATCAAGTAAGCCTGGGGATGTCCAGTGCTTGCAATGGCTTGTCTGTTTAGCATTTTTCTACCAAACATCTCTGGGTCGTGTACCACTTTTTTATCCTTTTATTCTTTGCTAAATTTAGAGAAAGTACAATCTAGAAAAAACAATTAAGGAGTAATTCTGTGCAGACTGCAGTAGAAGAACAGTCAAGGAGCCGACATAATCAATGTGAATTCATTTTAATCAAAGCCAAATACAAAGATTTACTGAACAGATTATTCTTTCCTTCCAGTGCTGTGAAATAGAGCCTCAGAGAGACAAACTGAAAGGACAAATTGGTGATGTTAACGTGCTTAATAAATAATACTGTGCAATGACTAAATTGTACTTTTATGTGACTTAACTGTCTTGTAGTTTTAGGTAAGTCTTATAGTAATTTTAGAGTGTTTCTGATGAAAACTAAAAGGAGTCACTACCTTCTTATTTTCTTGATCTTTAAGTTTTAGCATGACAAGCCCTGACATATTGTATTTGCATTATCATATTATCAAGACCAGTCAGGTTTATTTGGCTCCCAAGCTCCAGATTTTCTTTAGCTCAGGGAGTGTGATTAAAGTGCTCCCCGGTGAATGCTGCCAAAACCATAAACTAAAACAAGATTGTCCCAGGGATTTAATTCCAGTTGAACTGATCTCTTGATTGATACAAAAAAACTCCAAAACCTAATCCAATTTGTCTTGCAAAAGTATATTTATCTCTTGAATCTTTTCACATTCCGATGATGTGTTACAACCACAACCATTTTATAGTCAATGAAATAGAATACTAGGGCTGCAGCAATCGATTGTTTTTAGTAATCAATTAATCTATCGATTATTTTTTCCGATTAATCTATTAATCTAAAAAGAGATACTTTTCATAAATGAACAAATCTCAATAAACAAATGTCTTGAACTAAAAAAAGTTATGTTTATTGTACATTTTAAAGGCATTGTAAATGGCATAAACGTAAAAAATTACAAAACTAATGCTGACCACATGGTCATTTAATAACTGAGGTATCTATCTATCTATCTATCTATCTATCTATCTATCTATCTATCTATCTATCTATCTATCTATCTATCTATCTATCTATCTATCTATCTCTCTCTACTTGGCAAAACAGTAGACAACATAACTAGGACAGCAACTATTATTTTGCCAATTGTTTATTCTGTTTACTATGTTTTGATTAACAGATTATTATTCAAACAGCAAAACATGCTTTTTTTTTTTTTACAGAACTTGAACCAGGTAAAGTCTGAACTACCACTTGACGAGTTCTGGATAGAGCTTATTTATAGACAAAGAAGAGTTTTCATCTTAAATGCAAAACGCATCTGTTTCTTGTATAGTCCTAGCTTAATTGCTGAGTGGATTGTTCTTTCAGCAAATTACACGTTTAGAGTCTGTAGACTCCAGTTAACAATTCAGTTTGATTACTAAATTAGTTGACAATTATTTCAATCATCGATTAATGTCGATTAATACAATTAATTGTTTTATCCCTATAGAATGTTTTTTGAAAAGTTCCTTTATTTCAGCAACTCAGTTCACTAAAGGAAATAACTTATACAAGCTAACACAGACTGATAATGTTTTAAAGCATTTTTTTCTGTTAATTGTGTGTTGTTGTTTTTTTACTCCCATCTAATACAAATACAGCATTTAAGATAAGAATATTGCATCAGAGCGTAAAAAAGCAAAGATTCTCATGCAGAAATGGGGGCCTAATGAAAAGTATTTTTAATACCATCTTAAAGTTTTCTTTTTCTTCAAAAGGTACTTTTAAGCTCACAAACAAGACTCTTAGAAATGCATATTCTAATTTATTGAATTTGACTGCATTTTATTGGTATTGCATGCGATAGAACAACACAAAGTAGCACATAATTATGAAGTGGAAGGACAGGTATGCATGGATTCTTAATGATTTTTACAATCAAACCTGGAATTGTTTACTGCACATATGTTCAACTCAAACACCTCTAAATAGAGTCAGGTGTAACCAGTTGCCTTGAAAACACATCTAATCAGTAAACAGAGTCCACCCGTGTGCAATTAAATCAGCCTATGCACACAGATGTTATTTATATGTCTCACAGTTTTGCTAAAGAACATTAGAGGACAAAAAAGCACCATGAAGACCAAAGAGCACGCCAGACAGGCCAGGGATGCATTTGGTGCAGAGGTTTAGGCGGGGTTAGGTTTTAAAACAAAATCTCTAGCTTTGAACATCTCACGGAGCACTGTTCAAGGCATAATCCAAAAATGGAAAGAGTGTTACACAACTGGAAAACTGACAGGTCATGGTTGTCCACCTAGACTGACAGTGCCGGCCAAAGAGAACATTAAACAGAGAAGCCGCCAGAAGGTTCATGGTAACTCTGGTGGAGCTAAAGAGAATTTATGAAAAGGACTGCTATTAGTCATGCCCTTCATAAATCTGACCTTTCTAGAACAGAAGCAAGAATAAATCCTTAATTGAGAAAAAGCCAACGAGGGAAGAAACATATATAGGAGAAGGTGCTCTGCTCAGATGAGACTAAACGTGAACTTTGTTATCTACGTGCAAAACTGTGTGTGGTAGAAAACGAACACTGCACCTTGGGACGTGTTGGTGGCTACATTAGCCGGTCAGAGTAGAAAGTAAGATGGATGCAGTTAAATAAGTGGCAATGGTGAAATAAAACCTGTTAGAAGCAACAAAACACCTGAGGAGGAGCTAAAGGTCCACATTATTGCAGGACAACTACCCTAAATCTACAGCTAGAGCTGCAATTGAATTGTTTATAATATATCAACACGTGTCCGCATGTTAGAATGGCCCGGTCAAAGTCCCGAGCTAAATCTGATAGAGAAACCGTGGTAAGGCTAAAAAAAAAATAGAGTTTAGAGACAATGTGACGTTAGGAAGTGATGCTCCCTATTTATTCAAGCACAGCTAAAGCCAATTTTCAAGGAAAACAATTATCAAAAACATCAAATCTCTATTTCTGCCACACTGATAGGGACGTATGCCAAAATACCAGCAACTGCAATTGCACTGAAAGGTGATTCTATAATATATTTACTAAAACGGCCTGAATACAATAAATACATCTATAGATAGATCTTTCTTTGAAAAATGTATTTCTAAAATTAATTTTCTTCCCCTTAACTATTATACATTATGGGTAGTCATGCAAAATGTAACAAATGAAATCCCAGTTAGATACACTTTGTGATTCTACTGGGGAAAAAAAAGGAAATAAAAGTATGCTTCTTTTTGTATACTTCTGCATATATTCTCCCTTTCTTCTTACCCAGCGTTGGTTGCAACCTGATTCTGTGCGTGTTCAGACTCACCATCCCCAAGCATGTGGACAGTGCCACTGAGGAGTTGACCCTTGACCTTAGTGACCCCTGGTAAAAGCAGTGGTCGTCTTGGTGGAAGACCCTCAGGCTCTTTGTGCCGTTGCTTCCCATGACCTGGACAGTGAAGCCAGGTGCAATAAGGCTTTGGGAAGCCTCCCTCAGCTCCATGTGGAAATCCTGGCCCAAGCCCCTGAGCTGGAAGTGGACGGTTTCACTGCTGCTGCCAGGGTCTGAAGGATGTGCTTCTGGAGTCAGGGATCGACGCCGTCTTCTGCGCTTATGGTGGGCGATTTCATGAGAGATGTACACCCCTTGGTGGTTAACCTCATAGGGGGTTACTATTTCATATTCTGGATAGGAAATAACAAGACAAGGACAAAGGAGGACAGAAAAATTGTATGAGTATGCGATTATGCAAAAACTGATAAAAACTAAAACACTAAGTTAGAATGCAGTCCGAACAGCCATGCAAGGAGACCAGTCACCTTAAAGACGCTGTCTACTTTTTAGACATAGAGGTGTGTGAAATCTTTTAGCACCTTTGGAGTATTACCATATAAACTTGGTCTTTTTTTCTGCGAGAAAGGCAAATCTTGAGTGGACCTTTGTTTATTATGTCAGGATTTGTATAAATCTGGATGTTCCTTTTGAGAAACTGTGTTTCAGAAACACGGAAAATGGACTTGAATTATAAAGCTGTTGTATTTTCGTCACATATCTAGGATCTTGCCGTAACAGATTCAGTTAGGATTTTATAAAAATTTGTATAAACAGTATTTGCCGTTTTTTTGTTCAGTAACAATCATGCAGCACCATAAAATCATTTGCTTATTAATCTTATTAATCCACCCTATCTTGTAAATTGTAACGGATTGTGTGTTGGATATTGGTGAAATTCCTTACATGAGCAGTTGGTCATCCCAACTCCAATCCCATTAAATTCAACTTTAAAATAAGTAATATTTGCATCGCAATGTGTTAGAATGAATTGTGTGGTTTCTGAATTGCTATATGAACCAGGTTTTTCTTGAATATATCTCAAATATAGACCCCATTTCCACTAGAACTGCATCAAAACAAGTATTTAATTATAAACTCTCTCTTTAAAAACACAAACATTGCCATTTTAACTAGACGACTAGGATTTTACCTTTAAGACTGCTCAGACTGCTTGTTGGACAATAATATATTTCAATACAGTTAAGTTCTGGACCCATGTGCTGACCAACCTATGCCGGATAACGGGTTTTAAGTCGAACCAATACCACCTTTTATGCATGAAAGATTAAGAGATAAACATAAAACAAAACACTACTGATAGAAAAACTGGCTATTTTGTAAAGTATGTAAATAATCTAACGCCATAAATTTGGTTCCATTGAATGACCTGAACCAACACCAGATTTTTTTAACAATGCATGCTTCCACAGTCTTGTAACGGTCAGCTCTATCAACGTGATGAGTGCATAACTTCATATATCCTAGTAAACATATGCAACTACATTGTTTTCAGACTCGTTCCGTCTGAATGAATAAGACCTATCTACCTATTTTGAAAAACCTAGGATGCAAGGTTTAAAAAAATATATATTTTTAGATTATTTGGGAAAAATGAAACACACAATTCTTCTACTAAGTCTGTGTTTATTTCCATTCACTGCAACAGACTGGACATTGTTCTCCTAGCTGCATCCCATCTTGGATAAAAAAAAACAACCATTATTTTCCTTTCGTTTTTTACGCTCTCCTTGACCTTACTCGTATATTTCTGCTGACAGGGTCAAGACATAAATGCAAGTAAAGCAGGCTTTTCCAAACCAGACCATTCTGTAGAGAATGAGTTATGTTAGATATAGCGTTTTACTGCGTTTCAGGCCGTATAACTGCCGTTCATACAGGAGCATGGTGGCAGGTCACAGGCCCGGCCTCCTTAAACTTTCATACACACAATGGTCCTTTGGCATGAGAGACTAATGGACAGTTGTACAAAAGTTGATGACCGCTTAGTAACACCTTTAGCAGCAAAAAAAACCCCAACAATACAATAGTAAATTGTTGCAACATGCTGCTACATACATAGCCTAGCAATAGTGCTCCTACCCCTCAAATGTGTCCACAGTTTGTAAAGTTGTAACTAGAATGTTAAATGTACTTCTTAGGGATTTTATTTGACTTCCCAAAACAAATTACAGAATTCTGATTTGGAAGGAAAATAATTTGTGATTTTTAGCATAACTCACCAATGAAAATCTTCTACTCAAAAGTATAGAGAAAAAAAAAACAAAAAAAACATTTGCATTCAGCAGTTATGTACAACAGTTGGAGGCTATAGAGGTCGTTTAGACGACACTTATGAACAAACAGCCTCTTTTAGAGAAAATGAAACATCAGACAGATCATGGGTAAAGTTGCGGTGAAACTTAAAGTATGTTTATGTTATAAAACAATTTCCCAAGCTTTTGGCCTCTTAATGACAGAGAAAAAAACGAAGTTGAAAGAACGCCACAATAAGTCACCAAACATGGGGCAGAAGGTGCTCTGATTAAACGAGACCACATTGAATCTGTTTGACCTCCATCCAAAATGCTACGTGTGACAGGAAACTAACTTTGCACATCATCCTGACACACCCTTCCCACAGGGAGGGAAACACCATGATGTCAGGGCTTTTTTTTCCAGCAAGGACAGTGAGGCTGGTCGGAGTAAATGGGAACATGGATGGAGCTAAATACAGGGCAATCCTGGAAGAAAAGCTATTAGTGGCTGGGTGGAGGGTCACCTTCCAGTAGGACAATGACCCTACAGGCATAATGGTTTAGATCAAAGCATGTTTGTGTTTGAATGGCCCAGTTAAAGTCGAGACCTACTTCCTATTAAGACTTTCTTATAAAAAAAAACCCCAAAAAGATGCATTTCGGTTTATGGTTGTAACATGACAAACAAAATCTGGAAACATTTCGAAGCAGCGAGGGAGTCGCCTGTCATTTTGTCAGGTGGAAAGGCGGTTGAATAACGGCAATCTTGAACGTATCGTGAGTTGGAGCCGGTTTTCGAGGCTGTGTGCGGTGCGAGCCGCTTAAATAATGATTAAATATAGAACATACACACGGTTTGGCTCGGCAGGCTTGTAGACGGTGTGTCATCGCTAGCGGCGCGACTGCCTGGGGCTTGAACTTTGTCGCGCTCTTGCCCACAGAATGAAATACATGCGCGCTCATTAACACACACATAGGAGCACCTTGCTTCGCGTAGCCTGCATCGGTTTCTTACAGATGGTTTACTGCAGTGGAATACAACCTTCCACTCATTAAATAGTAACATTGCGATTAATGTTAGGTTTGGGTGCAAATGCATCCATCAGGTATGAGGCAGGCAAGCATGTAGAGCTTAGCAAAATGAAAAACAAAAAAAAAAGGTCCTCCCTTGGTCAGAGCTTTGTCCTGCACCATCAGCACATAGACACACTAACAGGCATATGCAGCCGCTCACTGTTGTAGTTAACAGTCCCACTCTAAGTCAAAAAGTAAAGAAGAAAGAAAACAGCTGCACTGACCCGTGTCTGACTATACACAAACAAAGAGTCTGCGGGAACAGTGCACAATGACCCCCGCGCTCACAGTTTGTCTGCTGACGCCCGCTGAACCGAGACAAGATCTTGCAGTTGTTAGTTTGTTGATTTAGCGAGTCGTGATGGCCATTAGCGCCGATAAAACAGCGGGCACTCTGACTTTCAAGTCAACACCGGTGTAAACACTGGATTTATGTAGGCTGCTCCTTTTGTGATCCTGTTTCAGGGTCAGGCGCTTCGTGGATGTCTAAACGTCAGCACGCGGACAGTTGAAACACCAGCAACGATTTGATCAGAAAGCGGAGTGGCTGCTGCACATGAAACGTGAAAGCTCAATAAAATGTGTTTCTTCTGACGTGAATAACTAAACAATCTGCAGCACAAAAAAAAAACAAAAAAAACAAAAAAAACATGCAAGGACCATTAAATCAAGGATGGTTGATTGCTGACTCAGCAGTGAAACCCAAAGCCAAGCTAATCAGGACCAGGTCACCACCACTGAGAACTGACTTTTGGTTCAGCATAGAAATCTAAGAGCAATGAGCATGATATAGCTTTGATTAATTTGCCTCTTTTTCATTGACCTCGCTCATATACACACAGAAGTACAATATAACATTCTTTTTTTAACCATGTTCCTTTAAAAAAAAAAAAGAGCTACATAACAGAGATCAGCTGCAGCAGCAGCAGCAGACGCTGGCTGCTTTGTCTCAGGTTGTGTGTCGCCACCCTGTGGTGAAGAGAGGAATGACGCCGCACAGGTGAGCGCTGCCTGAGAGATGCACGCTGCAGAAAGACTTTCGTAGATTCGGGCACTTTACAAAAGCATTACAGCTTTTAGAGATGTTATGGATGAACTCAACCATATATTTAGGAACGTTTAAGACTTCACGTACCTGTGTGTTGGGGTAAATTAAGCGACCGAAGAACGGCCGAGGCACCTTGAAGAAGTCCAGGGCGGTCTGCATCGTTATTGAGAAGCACGCTCTGCAAGGAAAGGAAGGGTAAGCGCGGCTTGCGTCCTGCAAACTCTCCCGGAAACGTATCGGTATGCTTTGAACAGTTACACTATAATGTTATGACTTAATAAGATCCTCAAAACGTGCGCGATCTAAGGAGAAGTATCCAGTACGGGCAGACTTACTTTGCACGATGTGACAAAGCAGACGAGGCACAAGACCAACCACCGCGTCCGGTCTATCTTTTCTGCAGGAAAAGGGCGCAACAAATCCATCTCCATGGCTCACTTTTAGCAAAAAAAATAAAAAATAAAAAATAAAAAGACTCCGATTTCCCTGCAGCTTGAGTTGAGGAGTCAAAAAGCGCCTGCCGCAGTTTTGGGAACAAAGCATCAACCAGTCTCAGATGCAGCCTTCTTCAGATGAACAACTTTGGTCTCCATTCATTTCCCAGCGCAGTGCCCAGATGCACGAAAGTGCATAAATGTAGGTCCTCTCCCCCGTTAAGCCATATTTCCTTCTCCCCTCCAACACAACAATAATCCCCCCCTGCTCCCTCCGCCGCTCTCTGTCTGTCTCTCTCTGGCCGGCCACCCCCGTGGACCACTTTGACTCCAGTGAAATCATGTGATTGTCATAGATAGGCCGTAATTCTTATTGCCAGTAGCAAACTTCTATAAGAGTCTCACTGAGCCCTTTCCTCAGTGGAGTCTGCCGAGGCAGCACTGAATATAACAGTGTCTGTTCAGAGGAGTGAGTGCAGGGGGGTGGTGATAACTACTCCGGCTGGGAGCCAATCACATTGGACACCTGTGTTTGCCTCGATCCCTCTTCTAAGCCATGCATGTCACCCTGCTGATTGGCAAAAAATAAAATGGAATAAAAAAAAAAAGTCCTCATGTTGAGAAAATGTTGGAGTGAAAATCTGAGTCTTTCTTTCCGTATGTAGATGCTCTCTGCCTGGTACGCCCCTATGACAAAATCCATCCCTCAGATGACCAGTGTATAACCAACACTTTACTCATAAAAGCAGCTGAAGTTGTTTTTTTTTATACATAAGAAGCTGTCAAGATTTACTATGAAGTCTGCCTTTATTTTCATAACACCCCTGGCAACATTCACCTTACATGTTTGTTGAACCTGAGAATATCCAATTTCTTAATTTCTTGCGTAGATGCATGATGGCAATTCAGAACACTTAAGGCAATTAAGTCACTTTACTGGACAAATAGATCCATAAGATCCATATAAATATGTCAACAGAGCAGTCTGGCAGAAAGATTCCAATTCACATACAATCCTAGTAGGATAACCCCTACAATACAATGCAATACAACTTTGACATGTAATGCCAATGAGCGAAAATGTATCCATCTGCGGAAGTCCGACTGAGCACTTTAAACTTTGCAGCGATCCTCCATGCTTAGTGGCAGCACTGGAAAGGAACTGCTCCATTTTAAGAGCAGACACACGAAAAAAATCAAACACAGAAGCACAGCCCTGGGGTCAGTTTCTTTGTTAAGAAAATTCTACCTTGCAGCTGGAGCTCCATTCAGTGGCAGCTAAGCAGAGTGCATGTAGCTTAGTGGCTGCAGCAGCTCCTTCAATGGCTTCGTCCAGAGTAGACATACTGTATGTCTACAAAGGAAATAACATGGCCATTTGTATGAGCTGATGGAAGAAACACATTACAACAAGTATATAAGGAAAGGAAAGAATGTGGAACCATTGCAAAGAAGGAAAACAACTTTAGACACGTTTCACAGAAAGCTAAGTTACTTGGCAGGAGAAAAAAAGATAGCACCTCTGACTGCCATTAATTAACAGCATGCGTTCAGCAGAAGAAAAAAAAACCACAAAAGTTGTTCCTTCTGTCACGTCAGACGTAGCAACATGCGACTCGGAATTAAAAATAACTCACATAGTGCTCAAAACGTAAAATCAGATTGCTGCCACTGCCTGAGTAAGCTCTCCCACTTTTTAAACTCAGCTTTGCTCCCCCTATTGTCTACTTTTTCGCCTGCTGGCGTAGTCTCATGCCACAGTAAAATTCCCATTTGTTGCCAATATAAAACCAAGTTTATTCTTGTTATCCTCATGAACAGTTTTTTGCGACATTAACAACAGCGCAGTGGCGTGTGATCTGTGATCCGGCTGCACACATCCTGATTTCTGGAAGGTTTTCGCACCTTTCTGCACATCTAGTTTGAAAATTTTCAATCTATCAATTTGTTTAGTCCAAATGTTTGTGGACTAAACAAATTGATAGATTGTGTTTTTATTTAACATAATTTCAGTCCCCTGGTATGGATTATTCTAGTTAATTGGATTATCCAGAAATACAGTTCAGTTTTTCTAATATAATCTTTTTAATTTGCTGAGATTTCAAAGGCAACGGGTGATTTTACTGTGCAAATGCAACACGGCAGGCACTAGTTCAACATGGTACAGTGTAATGACAGTCGTCAATAAGAGAGAAGATAATATGGGATAACAGTGACGATCCAAAAACTGAAGTTTTCTTCATAATGGATAAAAAGACCAGATACAAATCTAGTAAGAACTGCTGATCAAGAGGCTGACAACAATAAAGAATGAGCTGTAGGAATTTCTACCAGTTACTGGTCCTGTTTTAAATGTGTCAGAAAGCTCCCGTTTTCTCTGTCTGAACAGAAGAGAATGACTGCAAAATGCAAATGTTTTTTTTTTTTTTTACTTCAAAGAAAGCATACAGGCCTGGTTAAAATTTTCTGGCCAGTACTTGAACTTTTGGCGACAATTAAAAAAAAAAAAAAACGGTTGACACTAAACATTACTGGAAACAATACTCCCAGCAAAATTACCAAATTTGTGGCTAGCCGAACATGGCTGTCGACAAGAAATGTCCTCACTATGTGTTGAAGTTTTGCCAGATGGTGGTGGCAAATATTGTCTAGCCAAGGGTTTGGATGCTGACTGATACCAAAAAAAAAGACTGAAAACTGTACTTGAATTAAAAAGGTGCCTCAACACAGTTAATGGGAGCATACTCTTGCGCAACCTGGTTATTGTATTTTAATTTTTTTTATATATATATATATATATATATATATATATATATATATTGTGAACAACACATCAAATTACATGTGAAAAGAGTATTGAAATGTTTTTTTTCATGGTCTCTTTTCTTGAATACCACAGCAAACTGATTGACCCTCTCACAGAGGGGGCTGAATGAGGGTGAATGAGTGGAAAATTCAAACAACGCTCATTCCTGATCGACCTGTCATGTCCTGTGCAGTAAATGCACGCATCAAAAAATCTTAAGTGACACTGCAATAACATTTATTTGTTATTTTTGTTCCACTGGATCGTTTGGAAACGAGGCTCTTCAAACATTACAAAATATCTAAAATTTGAACGGGGCGATCTGGAACTTGAAACCCAAATTTGATGTGGAAGTTACACCCTGCAGCAAGTAATCAGTAATTTGCAATGGTTTACAGTCTAAAAGTTAACATTTGACCCCGTTTAATCCGCTCGTCATTCTCCCGCCTCAGCTGTACTCCACAGCTGCACTGATAGGCAGCGTGCCAACATCTCTTAACTCCCCACAATTATTCATAGAAGTGCTCGGTATGTGGGAGCCAAAGGACTTGAGAACAATTCTTGAGCATTTTATTCGGTATAAAAGAAAACCAGATGAGAGTATTTGCTGTGTGGCAGGATGAATAAAGGTGGATTAGGTTTTATAGATGGGATTCTTTCGGTTCTAAATCTGAATATGTGCATCAGGGTGAAAGAAATCTGCATCAGCAGGGTTTCACCCCCTTTTGACAAAGGAAGGCAAGTTTATTTGTGTAGCGCATTTCAGAAATAAGACAATTCAAAGTGCTTTACATGATAAAAACAAAAGTACACTGGAATGACATAACGGAAGGTAAAGAAAAGTTAGACTATAAACTGAAATTAATATTTCAGTTAATAGCTTGAATAGAACAGTTGAAGGCAATGCTAAACAAAGGGGTTTTTAACCATATAGCCCACCCCTTTTGTAGAGCGTTTTTCCCCAGGCCTTAAAAACAGCAGTTATCAAAACACTGTAGAAAAAGAAGAATGTAGATCATATGTGGAGTTACCCATGGGTCCATAATAGGGCCCCTCCTATTTCATATCTACATGTTCCCACAAACTCAGATTATAAAATAAAACAAGATATGTTACCATAACCACACAGACATTACACAGCCTTACATTACTATATCACCAGGCGATAACTATATGAACACATTCAAGCATTAAATAGATATATAGAACAAGTCAATGTGTGGATGTGCCATAATTTTCTTCACTTAAATAAAAACAATAACTCAGGTAATTATTTTTGGGGGCAGAGATGAGGCGGGTAGTCAGGTCAGTCAGAAGTCGAAAGAGAGGTCAGGCAATCAGAATCAGACAGGAACAGACAGGCTCAGAAGTCGAGAGGCAGACAGGTCAGGATCAGGTAATCAGAACAAATAATGCCGGAATAAGTCTCACCAATGGCTCGAAATAAACTCGGCAACAGTGCCGAAATCATGACACTTGGATAATAGTTGTGACAAACACCAGATACAGCATTGGGACTTGCTCGACAGCCGATACTGCACCATGACGTCACAAACTGGGAGTTGGCAGTACTGTTCTTTGGATGCCTCCAGTAAAGCACATTTAAATGAAAATTACTCTTAATTAAAATAACTTATCATTTATTGAACAGTATGTAATAATGTTACATTTAAAGTACTTTCAGAAGTTTGAATTCTGAATATGACCAGACTTCTTCTTTAAGTACTTTGCAGCCCCATCTGACTGCTGGTCCAGTCACACGATGGACCTGTACATTAGTCTGACTTGTCATATCAATGACGAATGGTTTCTGACGGGATATTTTCCAGTTAGTACCAGGGAGAGGGTTAGGCAAGGTTTAAACACAATGCTGTCTGCAACAACGGTTCAAACATAAATAAAGCTGCCAAACTCAATTGATGGATGTGAGTGCAGAATTTTGGGCACAGGCTGCACCTGGCAGTTGGTAAGTGTTCACATATTTATGGACTTATATTTGCTAAATGGTGTGGTGGCTCCGTAGCGTTATTATTAATCTTTAACCTATATGCCCCGTTACAGACATTTGTTTAGTTGGGGGTTGCGTGTATTAAGATAATTTAGCTGGTATTGTCCAAGGGAATTATACCATCAATATAACTGTCTGTGAAGTAGCCCTGTGTGTGTGTGTGTGTGTGTGTGTGTATGTGTGTAGAAGGGGGGGGGGGGGGGTTGGTTATCGTCCATTTATCGTTATTGAGGTGAACGGCTCAATATATTTATTGTGACACTGATTTCAGGCCATATCGCCCAGCCCTACTTTACAGGTGTGCATAAAGAGTCAGACAGCTGCAGCTGGTCCAGAATGCTGTTCTCCGCATTGTCATCATTTGTCTTGGATGAACTCAGAACACAGCACACACACACAAAGAGCTAGTTTCCAGAGTTTATTGAAGCAGCAAGAAGTGGATGATGAAAGCCAGAGTCATTTACCAGATGGAGGTTGCAGGGGTACAGGAACTGGCAGACGGGAACAGGACCAGGACACAAGCAGGAACAGGACAGGCATGATGTTCAGAGGACTGGATACGAACCGGTAACCATGGACAAACTGAGGTGAGTTTATATGGTGGAGTGAGCAGGTGGAATGAGTCCATGGTGATTGCAGCCTGACAGGTGTTCCTAATCAGGACTGCACTGGAGACGGAGCGAGAAATGTTCAGTATGTTCAGGGTGCATCATGACATGACGACCCCCCCACCTTCCAGACGACCAATAACCTCCTTGCCTGGACGGGTGGAGAGGGGTATCCGAATGGCAGGCAAAAACAAAACAAAATCTGGAACCCATCGGGCGCAGGAACTCAGGAGCGCAGGATCCCTTGTCGGCGCAGGAACCAAGTGGACAAGGGGAAGGTACCAGAACCAATGAGCGCAGGACCCTCTGTAAGCGCAGAACCCTTGAGAGCGCCGGAACCTTTGAGAGCGCCGGAACCAGAGGCAGGCGTCACAACAGCGACCCCAGGGAGTCGAACCAGAGGCGAGGCGTCGCAACAGCGACCTCGGGGAGACGAACAAGAGTCCTGCCAGCTCCTGCTCCAAGCTCTGTGTGTGACTGAGTTCATCCTTTGACTGGTTCGTTCTGTCATGATTCGTCTTGGATGAACTCAGAACACAGCACACACACACACACAGAGCTAGTTTCCAGAGTTTATTGAAGCAGCAAGAAGTGGATGATGAAAGCCAGAGTCATTTACCAGACAGAGGTTGCAGGGGTACAGGAACTAACAGACGGGAACAGGACAGGCATGATGTTCAGAGGACTGGATACGAACCGGTAACCATGGACAAACTGAGGTGAGTTTATATGGTGGAGTGAGCAGGTGGAATGAGTCCATGGTGATTGCAGCCTGACAGGTGTTCCTAATCAGGACTGCACTGGAGACGGAGCGAGAAATGTTCTTCTGATCTGAGTTAGCCTGGCCAGAAGTTAGTCTGAAACTGCTCCCATAGAGCCCTGTCAAATTAAATTGTGAAAAGTTGACAGTGGAAGTCTGATTGTGCCTTTTTTGTCATGTTCACAGTTTCTCTGGTTTACTTTGTGCTTGTTAATGCCACACCTGAAAAAGCCCTCTGTGGGAGCAGTTTCAGACTAACTTCTGGCCAGGCTAACTCAGATCCTCTGTTTCAAGTCTATTCCACATCCTCAAAATCAAACATGGAGAAGCAAAATTCACCTTTTATGTTTTACTAATCGTCATGATTTGTGAGATGGATGTTGGACCAAAGCATTAACAAGATGATTTTGCAGTTTTGATAAATGAAAATAACCAGTAACAGCAAAAACTAAATAAGGCATGGAACAGGGTACAACCAGGAGATGAACCAACAAAGGGGTGACACAACAGAGGATTCAAAAAAGAAGGAGAGGAACTGAGGGTTTAAATAGGGAAGGAGATCACAGAGAGGAAGGTTGGAGTGCAGGTGAAAGTAATTAACAGAACAAGCAACAGGTAAATGACATGTAGGAGATGAGCTGAGGGAATGGGGAAACTGATGACAGCTAGATAGGGGAAAAAATATATCAAATTAATGCAGAATTAAGTAACAGAAAACAGTAACTAAATATTTTATATAAAAAGAAACAAATCATTACACCAAACTGAAACAAACTTCCAGCCCTTGATGTTGCAACTAATGGATTATGTTATTAAATGGACTTAAGTCCATAAACTGAATATAAACTAAAATATGAGTCTCTTGTTTTATTTATAAGGATTTAGTTAAGATTTTCTTTTATTTTCTGTAGTTGCGTTGTCCTGCTGAGGGCTGCAGAAGAATTAAAGTCTATCCCTTGACTCACTGGAGAAAAGGTGGGGTGCATTCTGCTCAGGCTGCCAGTCCAACACAGAACCAACACAGACAGCATTTGCTCTCAATCCCACAGTCAATTTAAAATCACTACAGCAATAGTGCTCTTTGACAAAAACCCATAGGGCTGTTAGGAACATGCAAACTCAAAAAAATCCACAAAGCTGAAACAGAAATGCTGACCACCGAAAATAAAGTTGTAAAGAGCCTTAAAGCAGGATTAGATTGTAAAATCCTAAACTTTGGAACATTCATAGACCATTGTTCAATCCATCATCTGAAGATGGAAAGAGTATGAAACAACTCTAAACCTCTCAATACATGGATATTAAAAAAAGTAGCCAACCACAAAGAGGAAGACTTCACTTTAACGCTCAATCTTTTCCAGACAGTGATTGTGAAATATAAGAGCAGATATGTTATGGCTCAACCAGGGGTTATATAGTAGGGGGGGATTAATGACTTGGATGGAGATATCAAAGCCAGACAAGTAGCCTTTCCATGACTAAAACTCCCTTAAGATAAGGGAGCTGATGGTAAGTATGTAAATATGAAAGCATTGATATCCTCAGGATGATCTGCTTTAAGCTCTTAAAACTGATGCATATCAAAAAAAAAAAAAAAAAAAAAACATTGCCTAAGTTTGCCAATACTGGATTTAATCAGCGATAAAATACCACAATAAAAACAAATTTTTACCATATGTTTGGAGGCTCAGGAAATTTGGGCTTTTACAGTGTCAGCAGCGGCTCACTCTGTAAAGCATCCCCCCGTAACACACGCCAGGCACACATGTGCGCTAGCTGCAGTGCAACCCTTACTTTGCATCCATGAAGCAACTGCTATGACATGACGTCATGAAACAATACTGTCTATGCTCTGCGTGTGCTCTTTGTGAGCCAGTTTTTCCTATTTGTTTTTGCAAATCCAAGGCAGCTGATTGGACAGTTGCCAACCGTTTGACAATGTTAACTGTTTCAGATTGTTGCTCTGGGGTGTGCTGAAGTTTGTGGGGTGGCTGTTGGGGTAGATCAAACTCTCGCGAAATAAACAAAAGATGCTGAACTCAGCGTAAACACATCCTGTAGACTGAACTCCTCAAGCTGCTGGGAGTATTTTTGACCTCTGAACCATGCAGCTCCTGTATACGCCTCGCAGTGAATCTGACTGCTTGTTCTTCTGGCTGCTTGTCTCTGGCGATATGCCAGAATGTCTGTCTTCAATATAGTCTGGGATGTACAAAGGCAAAGTACTGACACATAAAGGAACTTCGTTCCACCACATGTATATTCACATGGGCCAGGTACATGTCATGAAAAGTTCTGATTTCCAACACAACTAAACTAGCATGCACTTGTTCTCTCAAATACTACTCTGTCAAACACTTTAACTGGCCACATTATTAGGTACTCCTTGCTTACACCGGATCGGACCCCCTTTGGCCTTCAGAAGTGCTCCAATTATTTGCAGCATAGATTCAACAAGGTTTCAAAGCTTTTGCTCCATTTTGACATTACGTAGTAGCAGCAGATACCGTATGTTGGCTGTGCATCCGTGACGCACATCTCTTGTTCTCGCATGTCCAAAATGTGCTCAAATGGATTGAGATCCGGTGACAGTGGCGGCCGTTAAATAGACTTTAAGCTTCGGGACTTAGTCCAGCAGGAAGTAGCCATCCTAAGATTTGTACACTGTGGTAATAAGGCGAGGGACATGATCAACAACTCTCATGTAGGCTGTGGTGTTTAAATATTGCTCAGTTGGTACTGATCAGCCAAGGTTATTATACGACCAGCCTACATGTCTTAATGTCGTTTATACCAAATTCTGACCCGAGCATCCAAATATCCCAGGTGAAATCAAGATAAATCGGATCGGACTATGTCAATGTTAACCATCACCATTAAATGTGCTTGGCCTGTGCTTTGAGACGCTCAAACTCAATGTTTTGGATGCCAAATACGGCCAACTTAGATTTAGCTTTTACTCAGTACTCTGACTTCTTATCTAACTAGCCCTCTAATACTGTCATCAAGAGAACTTGTGTGTGTGTGTGTGTGTGTGTGTATGCATGAGCACACACACCTAATGCATGAGAGCACGTGTGCAGACTCACTCGTGATTTATGCATGTGCGTAACTTTGTCCGTTCATGCGTGTACTGTCCGACTTATGAGTTTTGGTCTTTAACTGTGTCCGTGTGCAGCTGACAGCAGCTCTGAAATTCCTCTCTGAGCATCACAGAGGGGAGGCCCATGGGAGCTGACATGGGGCAAACATGAAGGGAGGCAGGAAAGGAATATGAAGGTGAGAGTGGAGGGGGAGAAGATGGTGGTTGTCAGTTTCGCTCATGACTGCTTTATTTAGTCGTTGAAAAATTTCGGCGGTCTGTTGAAGAACAATGATATGTTTAGAGCTTTTTTCTTTTTTTTTTCTTGACCTTATCTGGTGTAACCTATACCCTTTGGATACATCAACAGTTCCCCTCTCAGCCCCAAACACTTGCAGATGCTCAAAGTGGAGTTCTATGTTCATTTCAGAGGGAAAACATCCAAGTTACAGAACATACAACAACAGGCGTTACAGTCAGGAGGAAGAACAGGACATTTACAATATCAATATATGTTTTAGTGTTTTTTCAGTTGGTTGGAATGGAACAAAGATTTCCATGGCCCTAGGGTTTAATCTGACGTTTGGACTTTATTCGTCAGATTATCAGCAACCTCCAGAGGTACTCACTCACCACCTGCCCCCTTGTTTCCTTTATGAACACCTGGATCCACTTACCTGATTACCTGATTAGTTTTCCATGAGCTGCTGCCAGATTCTCCGGTACGCTTCTAGTTCATCTCATTGGTCCAATAAACCAACTTTCCATATGCTGGTGTTAGAGCTTCTGGATTTGTTTTCCATTATATCTTTTTTTTAATATATTGTTTCTCTTTTGTTCAGCATACACAAAATTACTTCAGTGGATGTTCCATGTTTGTCAAGTTTAACTCCAACATGGCACCCATCTGTCAGAACACAGCTGGTTCTGGTGGTTGAGTACTTGGATTGACAAGCGATTATTATGACCCAGATAATCTAGTAAAGATATCGTGTAACACAACAGGTTTGATTATTTTCTGCCAGAAAATACCTGGGGTTCATCCACAATCACTTGCATAGTTTTCCTACTGAAGAATGCACAAACAAATCCAGAGGTATGAAAATGCTCGTACCAATGGATCCAAGCACATTTCCTTTGTAAATTCCGGTCAATGTGCATCTGGCTACACATTTCTAAGTAGGCTGACATATTTCTAAAGAAAATCCTCTTAGTCTCTATACATAACTTCTCATACTGCCCTGTTGGTATTGTCACAAAAATGACCATATATAAACCATGGCCCTGTGCTGTGGACAGTACTTATTAACTGTAGTATGATCTTAAAGTGTCGAGAAGACGACAATAACTAGAGACACACGCTTATGCCGTTTATGAAGTTCATGTGGAGCAATCCACATTTCCACAGTTTATTCCTTATTGATTCAAACTAATTTTTACTTATTTTTCAAATATTGTTTCTTATCTGATTTCAAACACCCAGTATATTTACTATCGTATTATCTCACAATGATCTTTTTTTATTTAGTTGTATTTCTGAGAAGGGTTTTGCGCACCCACACTTGATAATTTCCTTTAACTCTGGGAATCACTATTCCCACCTTGACCCCTTGCCTTGTGAGGAAGACGGTATTTCTTTTAATCTTTTTTTTTAATTATGTTCACATACTATTAAAATCATACATTTTTTTAAGCTTGAGTTGGGGCCCCAAATAATTGCCTGAAAGCCTATCCGTAGCAGAGCACCAACTAAAAGAGTGACAGTCTTAGATAAGACTGATTTTCCTTTTAAGCAGAACAACAGTGCATCTAGTGTCACACAGCACGTACATTTCAGGCAAATAAACAAAACAATGTACCGTGCACAACCATGTGTTTAAACAGGGTTATACAGAGTTTATAGTTTCGGAAAACCTTCAGTTTGTTGTGTGGATCTTCCAGCACCCCAGTGGGAAGTTGGACTTCAGATGTGTTACCGTTCTATTTTGCCCCCTCCTAATCAGCTTCTGCTGCAATAGACAATGCTCTGGACACTCAGACGCAGGGTTTAGTCCTCCATAATAATGACTGATTAGTGAAACTATTGTGCTGATGTCAGTGCTTGACATCAGTTGGCCCACAAAGTGTTGCAGTATGGGAGGTCTTGTCTTGACCCTCCTTGACCCTATAAGTAGTTATAGCTCAGACTAGGATGAGAGCTGACGGTTGTCTTAATTAAACTGATTTATAGCAGCAATCATCATGTTGTTCTTTTTCATTCCAAGTAGTGCTTTAGGTAATTAGTCCCAATTTTCTGTGTGTTTATTTTTAGCAACAGTTTTCCTATGAAAGCCCTGGCTTCACTGTAAGACATACAGTATTGTGTCTATACGGCTGAAGACACAAATTCCTTCACAAAGATGTGAGCTTCATCAAAATAAAAGGCACGTCTTTCCCTTTCCCTCATTTTAACAAACGAGAAGCCTTAGAAGCTGTTCAGATATTAAAGGGATATTTCTTGTTCAGAAGCTGCCTGTGATAACTCAGCTACATGCTTTTTTTTCTCTCTCTCTCCAAGATCTAATGCTCAAAATGAAAATGAAGGCCAGAGAAACTGTGCTAATTATTGAAAGTCAGCTGTATGTGTGATCAGTGGGGCAGAAAGAGCATCTCTGGAGGGGTGGATCGTGAAAACAAAGTGGCTAGTCTTATGACACTCTGCAGGGGTTAAAGCTTGCTAAAGTTCACCACCTCTGTATTTTGTAAACAGGCCTGTTTTATGAAACTGCTTTTATCTTGGGCAGGCAAAAACTGTAAAAAGAATCTGTCAGAAATGGCTGTCCAAGCATAGTTTTTTTTTTGTCCCTGCCAATCGGGGATCATAAAGTCCAACTTGAAACGATACTGAATGTGCAGCAATGAACCAAACCATGTGAAAATGTAGGCTAACTGCAATATCTGTCCAGTTGGGATGCAAATGCCAGTCTCCCCTCCCGTGCTGTACAGTAGGTCTATTTTACTGCGCAAGACCCAAAGGAAAGTTTTCGTCTATTTGCACTCAGGCATTTGCATGTGTGCAGGCTAGTGTGAGATTTCATATTTTGGACAAGAATCTTGGTACCGAACAACCCACTAGTGTTCAAAGTGTGTGTTGGAAGAAAGATGAGGGAAATGCACAAACCTGCTCATTCAGCCCATGCAATTAAAATGCACTGCTGTGACAGCAATCACAAAATGTCTGTATTGAACATAAAACACCTTCGCTGTTTTCTAACTTATACTACACACTAGTTAGAATTCATATACTAGCTAATATATTTTGTGTGGCATGAAACTTATCTTTACACAATTTTGTTTAGATTTAGGCCAATAAAGCATTTAAATGATAATCCCTTTTTACTAAAGTGGCCCAAGTGTGCTAAACTATCTCCTCACAATTACACCACCGAGCACTAGCCTGCGGTATTGGCACTTGACAGTATAGATCCATGCTTTCAGATTCTGACCTATATGTCACAGCTGACATCAAGACTCACCAGACTAGGCTACATTTTTCCAATCTGTTGTTTTCTGGTAATTGTGAGCCTGAATGAATTGTAGCCTCAGTTCCCTCTTCGTTGCTGATGGGGGTGCCATTGGTAGGGTCTTTTGCTGCTGTATAAACATGTGGTGTCACGTGTTTTGCATTCAGAGATGGTATTCTACCAACCTTGATTTTAACAAGTTTTCATTTAAGCTTTACACAACTGCTTCTCAATAGAGTTATTTGTACATTTCTTTTCTTTTGGACCATATTCTGTTAACAATCGACTACGGCTTGGCCCAAGTCACTGGGATCCCCTTTCCTCCCTATTCTGATTCCCCAATTGAACTCCAACAGTTGTGTTCACCATGTCTAGACAATATTTTCATGCAGAGCCTTATCCTTAATTTGTATGCTAATGCAAACACGTTGCCTTGTTGTTTTCATATGAACTTGTCAAAAACTCAGCATTTAACAAATGTGTCCATACAGTTACATGTAAAATTGTGTGAACTACACCAACAGAAAGTGTTTATTAAACACTGTTAAAAACATACATAAACACACAAGGTTTCAAGTACTGTTTCTCTCCCCAGTGCACTGAGCTGGTCAAATACAGTAGAGTCCCTCTTTCTCAGAAAACATCAGTGTAAACGTTCAAAAATTATTTTATTTTTAGTTAAGGAAAACCCATATTCCTTAACTAAAGAAAATAATGTGAATGGCCTGTAGCCCTATTAAAGATTAGCAAGGCATGCATTCAAAGTAGACTATAATAAAATGTGAAGAAATCTTTGCACAAAACATGGCTACAAGTCTCACTTGGGTGCAGCTGAAAAACTCAAAGTAATCCAACCACTGGTATTAGGAGCTAAGTTTAGTCAGGGATTCTAATACTGATAATTTGTTTGAGACACTGATCCAATACCTGTTATCGAATAGAGACATCCTTGCTAAAGACTGTCAAACTGGTCATTTTTTTTTAAGTTTAAGCTCTGCTATAGGGCCCTGTTTACACAACGTTTCTGATGAAAACTGAAACATTTGGTTGCATTTGTACTATTCATTTACATGACAAGGGTGAATGTTTTCTCTGACAATGGGTTCCAGAGCGTAACGATTCGAAAACGTCCCGGTCTCCTTTGTCAAATAAACAGGAAAAACTGCATTTTATTACCAGGAATCCCTGGCTTATGTTCAGTATGACAGAAAAGAGTAGAAATTAATGCACTCACACACAACATAACAGCTGCCTACAATTTTAAAACCACAGAAGAAGAAAATATCAACAATGGCGGATAGCCGAGTATTGTTTATGCTGCTGACTCTTCATGTGAATAACAAGATTCTGGTGGCTGGCAGAGTAAGGAATTACAATAACATACACATATATGTTCCTCCTAGCTTTAACAAAATAGTTTTAGCACACATTAAGTTAAACGCCGACCTTGTTTAACAAACAGATTGATATATTTATATATTTTATAAAAGTAATCGGAGCAGATGCTTTCCGTTTGCTGATGGCGGATCCATCCGGTTGACGTTTCCAAGCCAGATCCGCTAACGTTCAGCATTCAACTCCTCTATTTGTGTTTGTCAGTGGCAGCTCCAGAGAATTAGGGTGGGGTGGGGGGCAAAGGGGGTCCAGAGTTTTTATAGGAGGGACCAATGACATTTGACATGTCAAATAACAGTAATGTAGATATAAAGGATTTACTAATCCCAGGGTATAATGGGTAAAAATTGGGAATGGCATACTACTGACTGCTAACTAGCTGCTTTTAACGATTCAACAAATATCAAACATGAAGCTCAAACTTAGTCGAAACAAACCACAGAATACCTCTTTACCAGAGTGAAAAATATAACATAGAACATCATCTTGGAAATTCTTTGTCTTGTTATCAGTATTAATATTTCAGTTATGTGTCATTTTAAATAAAACTATCTTTGTTTATTTTGATTATATAATATTACATATTATACATATTGTTCAGAAAAAAACTTAATTAACCTGAGATTAATGCAATTAATCTCACAAATGCAATTAATTAATTGCATTTGTGATCAATTGCTGTGGTTTATTTATTTTTATTACTGCACCTTTAAACAACCCAATTGAATTGGCACAGAAAAGGTGTCAGAGAAGAGGGAGGCTCACTTTTGAATTTACTGTGTGTTAGATGTGTTATATTTTCTCAGTTTAGTGCGCAAAACCATTTTCTGCCTGCAGAGAATTGAACCAGCTGCAGGAATGAAAAGTAATATGGTGATCTAAATTACATTTTAATATTTTTAGCTACTTAGGAATAAATGCTCTGAATTTCACCAAACCAAGCACCGTATAATGTTCACATCTTGATGCAAAGCTAGAAGTTCTCACAGAGGGTTCCTATTGTTTTCTATCAAAGCCAGAGTTTTTAGGTCTACTTGTATACCAGGTGAAAGTCCCTCTACTCTGTTCCTCAGAGGACCCTGCTGATGGTAATAAGAGTAAACCTCCACCTCATATCTTGCTGGGTGAATATAAGAATCAAGATTTTCATTGTCAGTATGTAACCAAAATGGCATTTTGAACATTTCTTTATAAGTGAGTAGCAGTAACTCACAATCACTTCATTATGGATCGGCAGGTTGTACTGCTTACTTGAGCCAGAGCTATGCCACCTCTTCCTGAGCACACACACATCAAGCTCTGCTCTTTGTCCCTTTGTGTATTGAACGAGGCAGGCTGACAGCTCTGGACTGCCAGTCCGTCCCAGCCTGTGAGCAATCGTTTGTAATTATGCAGCTGTGGTCACGCGTGTGCGCCAATTACCATTTATTTCCCAGCCTTGTTTTTCTTTTGACTCATTGTCAGGTTAAGGTGGAGTGGGTATGTATAATAAAGCGATCCATTTTGTCCACTCTTCCCAGTGGTTTGTAGCTAGTGCCTGGTCAGCGGCCGGAGTGATATACAATTTGTAATCCGACCAATCAACTTGCACGATAAAGGAGCCGCAGGTCCTTTAATGCAGATGAGGCTCTTCACACCCCGCCCTCCTCCAGGTTGCACAGCGTTCCACTTCACCCCATTCGGCTATTTTTGCAGTATGCTGGTGGACGGTGTAATGGCTCTTGTTGGTTACTACACCCAACAACTGAACATTTTCACTTACTTTATACTGCCGAATCTACAAAATGCCTGCAAGAAAATTGCTGCAAGAAATAAAGCTGGAGGTATGCGAAACTGGTACTTCTTTAGCAATTCCGCAGCAAAAACTGCAATGTGATTTTTTTCTTTAGTGAATAGAGAAAACTGTACATATACAAAGATATGACCCAAACAAAATATAAAGAGCACCTGGAGTGAGTAATTTGAATTTCACAATTACCTCAGTTCAGCAACTGAATTGTTTTTTTTTTTTATTTTAGCTTCTGAACACTTCATACTGATGACTAACTGTCTTTTTAAATGGACATAGTGGTGGGATAGTGTACAACAATTGCTCCCTTTCATTGGGAGAGTTTAAATGAGGAGAAATTAATCACACCACAGGACTACCCAAGGCTGCACCGTGTGTATTTCCTCTAATGGATTAAAATTTTGTTGGCACATAGTACTGACAGACATCAATTAGCCACCAGTCACCAAACCAGCAATCCAACTCTGCCACCAGTGGAAATCAAAGAACAGAACATTTTCAGACCACCCAGTCATTCACCCACACACAGAGACACACCGTCACTATGTGGCTCAGAAGTAATTTTCCCTCTGAATGTGAAGTTTGTCCTTTTAAAATAAAAAAAGCTGAATTTAGGACTATCAAAGTAATGTTTGGGATTTTTAGACATACAATCCTACTATTACACACTAAACAGGCACAACGGTTTTTCAACAAAGTGCCATAGATCACAGGGAAATTATGATCTAACTAAATGATAATTCCTGCATCTTTGAAGTTCCATGCCATTGGTAAATATCCAGAACTATTATAATATGAAATATTATAAATATCATTTATAAAAAGAAAGGACATATTTTTGTCTTCCATCGTCTGCTTAAAGGGTTCTTTTAGTCATGCTCATTTTCACCTGAAATCTACTTTACCAACAGGCATTCAAGCTAAGGTGGGAACAGTCAACGTTTGAGGCTCTAAGCAATACAGTGCAAGGCAATGAAATATGATTTCATATTGTTTTATATAGCATTTGGAAAAAGTATTCATACTGCTATTAATGAAATGGTGTAAAATTGTATTCAGCACCTTTACTCCGCTATCCCTAAACCAAAGCTGGTGCAACTAATTAGCATCAAAATGCACTGGATAAGTTTGGCAAATTCATGTACATGTGATTATATCCCACTGTAAACACATCTGTTTGGGGAACGCTTCATTGGTTAGTTAGTAAACATCAGTAAAAAAAATTATATCATGAATACCAAGGAAGAAACCGGGCAGGTCCAGCATATGGTTGTAGGTCATTATGCAACATCAAAAGCTTTGAACAACTCTGAGAGCACTGTTGATCATCACAAATGGGAGAATGTGTGGCAAAACTGCAAGCTTACGGAAACATGGATGTCAACTAAACTCACAGAACAAGCGAGGATAATAGAATTTTCGAGGAGCCCCAGGAAGAAATGCAGAGATCTATAGCTGATTTCAGAGAATACATTGGCAGGGCAGTTATTAGCTGTGCGCCACATAAAACTGGCCTAAATAGGCAAGTGACCAGAAGGAAGCCACTGAGGAAATCCATAAGAAGTCAGATTCCATGTAGGGTCATGCCAACCTCGAAAGCACTGAGTGACTGATTAACTTGGGGACACTGCTAACAGAAGTGGAAGAAGATGCTCTGGTCAGCTATGATCCACACTAATAATTTGGGCCACCTTCCAGTGGGAAAATGATCCTAATGACTTGAATGTTCTCTATTAAATCTGACTGAGTCTGAGCAGTGTAGTAAAGAAGAATAGGCCACGTTTATGTCTCTGGATATGTGAAGCTGTTAGACACAACAAAAAGACTTGCAGCTGTCCTTGCAGCAACATTTGATAAACCACAATGTTAAGTCTGAGGGGCTAAACACAAACCCATGCAATATTTTCCTGATTAATATTGATCCATATTTTCTTTTCTTTCCACTTTACCATTATGTACCTTGTGTTACACTTAACTATACATACATTCTCAACCAAAATACATTGAATTTTGCAGTTTGTTTGTTGTTAAATCTACCCTAACCATTCCTCTGGAACCATTTACTAGAAAATATGCTACATGGATACTAAACTGCTGAAAACTTCAGAAAAGCTCAAAGTTGAACACATCTCCTTCACAGTTGCTCATCCAGCCTCTACTAACAATCCCTTTTGGGTCGCCCATCTAACACAGCCAGACACACATACACAAAGAGAAACACCAACACCCTGTGTGCAATAGACAATCATCACAGGTCACCACCTCTGTCAGCATGTGTTCTCATCAGCGACAGAATAGGTGACCATTTGTTGCAGGAGGGAAGTTCTATTTTGGTGGCAATGTTCAAAGATACTGACGCGCAAGTTGACAGACACTGCAATGGCTGCCAGTGTAGTTAGATCAGTGAACCAGAAAATATCTATGTCGGGGTACTTTTCACTAACAGAAACCCGTTGGTGGGAAAATGTGCGTCCAGAATGAAAGTGCCTGTAAACATTTCTGCTAAATGCTGAAGTCTGCATAAGTTATTATATTTGTCCGAAAAGCTACAAATTGGATGTGCCTACCCTATTGGGGGATTCGGTTGTTTTAGCTCTTTCTCAAAAAGGAGAAAACACATGGAAAGTCCACTTTCATAGGTGTTTGAGATTTTAAGTGTGACAATGGACAATAAAACCATCTCCCATAAATCCTCCATGAATATATTTATGCTGTCAATATAAGGGGTGTCTTTGGAATGCGGTCTGCCCTGTGACCCCGTAGTGCGGGGCGTTTACATATCTATGTCTATACTAGTTAAAACCACATTCCTTCCTCTGATCTGGGTCAAAGATAAAAGATGACAGGGGTCTGATGCTGGCAAGCGAAACAGATCTGACATTCAGATGGTTTATTTGGGGAAAGGTTTTAAAGGGGGGAAAGCTTACATACAGATGTCCTGTAATTTATTGCTGAAGTTTTTGATCTGCGTTTCCTTCAACCAGTTCTCGGAGCCCTTCAATATTTCATTGCACATACTTCCGCCGAACTACAGGTTTTTTTTGTTTTTATATGGAACCTTTAAACATATTGTTAACACTTGCTGTTGCTCTTAGACCCAGTCACACCATACGTATGCTGCGGGGATAAAATGGGAAGTGCCTAGATCTGTTTTTGCTTAGAGGAGCATGCATAAGGAAAAACGCTTGAGGCAGGTTGGTGTAGCTCCTAGACGGCTACGAAGTTTAGAGCTGTCAATCACTTACAGTTGGTAATGGCGTTATTTAATAGAGACCCAGAGATAAATATGGAGACTGTCTGGCTGAATCAGATCATAATTGGCATTTGACAGAGTAGCTGAAAAAGAAAAATGGAAGGCTGAACTTCCAGTCACACTTGCTTGCACAAAGCAGGTAAACCTTCCCTTCACTGTGCTGTAGTTACAGAAGCAATGTCACACTCTCATGAAAAGTGAAGTCATTCCATGTCTCCACTAATCAAAGTCTACCACTTTGTTGTAGTAACAATTAGATTAATGATGGTATTATTAACGTTGCAGAGTCTAAAACTTAATATTTTATGATGGAGAATGTAAAAAAAAACAAAATAAAGACTTTCTAACCGGAGACAAAATAGTGATGCTGGCTGCTTTTCCACATGAAATTAAATTTAATGCCTACAATCACTCAAATGTAATTAGGTTAGCCTCCACAAATGCACCCAAATTGAATGAATGTTTTACCAGGCAGACTGACAGACTTTTATTCCAGCCAATTGCTTAAAAAAAGTCACTTCACATGTTGACCCGCTTCGTTCACCGAGTCTCTACTAGCACCTGCTCTGTGATCACAGACTTTAGGACTGGTCAAACCAACTATCGCCAACTGAATGTGTCTTTGTTTGCTTTCTTCTAAAAAATATTATTTTTACCTCAATAGACAAAACTATACTGTTTAAAAAGGATTGGATAAAGCAACTGGGTTAATTAGAGATAACTTGATTCTAAAAGGAGAATATTTTATTCTGAAATGTCCATCCTTTAAATTATGTCCTCCACTTGACAAATCGGTAAGCCGGAAGTCCATGACCTTGTTTAGCAGTTCCACAACAAATACTGTGACGTAATTGTTCAAAAATAAATAATAGACAACCGCAAAAACTGAATGGCTTGAAAAATATGACCCAAACAGAATATAATGGTATCTATGCAGCCACTCGATAGACTACATTCAAAATGTCTGCACTCATAGGGACTTGAAGTCCACAACTTAATGTATTTATGGCCTAAAAAAGTGGACTTTGCACGATATGTCCCCTTTAATACATTCCATCAACTGAATGCATCATCATTGTTTATTAATATATCATTGTGACATTTACATGGCTTGGATTCCTTTTTAGTCATACTTTTGTGGAGTTCAAAAAATCAGAATGAGCTTAATCATGTAACCAAACAGATGGGAGAGAAGCAAAGAAGCATGGAATGATTTGTGAGCTCAGCCTGCTCAGTGTCAGAGCAAAGACACTAAAGAGATGAGTCTTACAATTTTCCCTGACAACATGCAGCTGTATAATACATATGCCTAAGTACTGAGCTTGAGGAGGTCAAAATGACATTTACTGTACAACCATTGTTAATAGGGATTATGGAATTAGCTTTTAGGAATGTGTTTCTGTTTTGCTTTTTTATCACTAGGGAAAGGTAGCAAATTCAGTTCTACTACTGCTTTTTGCATGGAGTCACATCGGGTCACTGGATCCACCAAGTGTAGCCTAGAACCAGTGCTTGGTAAACAATTGGTAAACAAAGGCAGATAAAAGTCTCATAGAGCGCCTCCATATATTCTTGCCCCCAATATGTATCTGAAGCTGATTTAGAACATTTGCATATTGATATTTTTGTATTTCTATTTCTTCATAGTTGTTTTTTGTTTATTGTTGGGATGCCATCTGGTTTTCTGTCAGTTCTTTTCTCTGTACTTTATTGTTTTTTATTATTTTTCTATTTATTGCCATTCTGAGTATAGAGCAAATGACTCATGTCATTACACAGGGAAACATGTTTGTGTATTTGAGCATAAACATGAAACAAAAGCAGAAAAAAAAAACATTTACAAGAGCCTCAGCTTACCAGGCAGTGAACCAAAGCATTACCCATCTGCTTTCCAACAAGGCCGTGGTTTTGTGTGAAAAAAAATATCTCTGATTGGGCAGTTCCCAAAGTGTTCATTTTTTCCATGTTGCTCGGACAAAACAAAAGACCATTATCTGTATATGCCAAGCATTTATCTCCTTACGTGATGGGTCTTCCAAAGCAGGCTCCAACACAAAAGAAGTCTGCAGATTCAGTAGCAAGTGATGATGCAGCCTGAAATAAAGAGGGGGAGAAAAGACTGACTATTGATCTATTGTGTAAAGGTCTAAACAACAGAGAGTGCTCTGTGCTTTTGAAGCTATTTGAATTTCAAAGTCTTTATGTAAAACTCAACTGATCAGAAAAAAAATACAGATAAATAATTTCCACAAATAAGTTTTGATTCATTTCTTTTCAGAAAACAAGTGATGATGTTATTTCCTATCCCATTGTTTCGCACCTGTGGTTAAAAAAACCAATTTAACAGAGTTGGCAAAAGTTACACTGTTACTGTTACACTTATGTAACAGGTTTTTATTTTGCACATTATTATAACAAGTGAGAACTGAGCTGCCATTTCATGATTCTAGGCTTTGTACACGTGGGTTTTTTTTGTTTTGTTTTTGTTCCCATGACCCTCGATTTCCACTGAGAACTGGTTTTCACTAATCTCTGCCACTTGAAACAGGCTCCTTTGGTAGCAGCTGGCATAGCTTTGTCCTTGCAGGAGCATGTCAGCCCTTGTTCAATTCAATTCTGAGTAAGAACTGCTTTGGCATGGTTTTAACTTACCACTATGGGAAGAATATAACTCCTCCAGTTGCCAGAAACCTTAGATGACATTGGCACTTGGTGCTTATGTCTTGGGAAGTCAAGCTGCGTAATATATGTCATCAGCCATCAGTCTTGGATATGAATGTTTTAGAAATTGTGTCATTTGAAGGAACATCTGAAACTTTAGCATGCATCTGTGTATTTACTGTGGAGCAATGACCTCCATCACTTTTGAACCTTTTGTTGGCATCTCCAGTGCAGAAAATAAGTATTTGATTCCGTGCTGATTGTCTAATTTTATTTCCATTACAAACAAAGGTTTGACCTCTTGTTTTAATGGTATCCTTATATCAAAGTAAAAAAAAAAAGAATTTGCATGTCACTATTGTGGTAACTGTATTTGATCCCAAAATAAAACCTGGGGGATTTCCGGGGGCTCTCCTCTGCTCTTCCCTGGGATGGGGGAGGCAGCTATCCATGTGTTGGTCCTTCTCAGGCACCTGTGCTCTGGGGGCCCCTTCGGACGTCTGGGGTTCTGGTCTCCCCGGTGTTTGCCTCGGCGCTCTGGAGAGCTGGTCTTTAGCTCCTCACAACCACTATTAAGTATTTTTCTTATGGATAAACTTTACATACACAAGTGCACTCACACAAACACCTACATGTGCTTGGATCCAGGTGCTTGCAGATTCACTTCTGTACGGACAGCTTTGCCTGTCACTAAATGCGTCCTGTAATAAACAATACTGCATATTTTTCCAAATTATGTTATCAAAGGCATTGGTTGTTTAGTAACTATTCTTTATTTAGTAAATAATCAAAACTTCAGCAAAAAAATAAATAAATCAGACACCATGTTGGTCTGTCCATCCATCTGATTTATTTCATGTGGTCATCAGTTGACTGGTGCTGAGGGAACAGGAAGACTTTCGCAGCAATATGTTCACATATGTCACTCATCAGTAATGTCAAATATGCCAGCAGTTGTGTTAGCAAAGGTCTTGAGTTGAAGAGGTTTGGTGACAAAGGCACCAGTTTTGATGTCATGAAGACGTCACACTTAACAAAATATTTATTTCCATTAATAGGCGTTTGCTCAAGTTTGTCCCAACATCCCGAACACTAGAATATTTCTTTCCTGGCGTTTTTACCACAGTATTTTATCTGCCTATTGTGGCAATTGCTGAGTTTAGCCAGAGGCAGCAAAGATAACTTTCGATGTTTTGACATATGATTCTAGTTATTATACTGCTAATCGCAATGTTATTGAATACTATATTTTTTCAGTTGAGGTTAAGCAGCCAGAGCATTCTTTGGTAAATCTACTGTATGCTTTCATCCTCTACGGCACTGACTCATCACCTTCACAATACTGTTATACTTCAAATAATGTAACTTTATCATTTAAATCATTAAATGATAAATCTTTAGCCTATTTTTGTTTTGTTTGCTTATGTGCATAAAGTAGAGATAAAATTTGATCTGACCTTGGAGCAGCTTTATATTGGACCACACAGGGTGGTTTGAATTTACTGTTCAACCTTGCTTAAAAGAGAATCTATTGGTAAATAATCAATGATGTTGGCAGTATTGCTGATGAAGACAAAACCCATAGGAAAGCTCCTTAGGTGCACTATTGTTTCGGAGAGTCTTTTTAAAAAAAGTCTGTGTGAAAAGCAATATAAAAAACTATAATAAATATAATATGGGCATATTATATTTTGTAAACCAGTGGGATCGTACTTGTTAAACCTACAAAGCGCGACCTTGGCGGAGTCCAAGTCTCACCGGAAACAAGTCCGACCTATCCTGTGGAAGTAAAAATTTTGTGTTTCACAGCAACAACGGACCGTTGAGTAAATAGCGAGTCTCTTTCTAAGGCGTTGTGTATGTGTTGTTCCAATTTTAACCACTAGGTGACGTTATTACTTTTTGTTCCTTTAACAGCTGTCAGCGTGTGTAAAATGAAAGAAAGCCTCAGTAATTCCACAGAAGGGTCATTTTCTTTTCTTTTTTCCTTCAAGCGTGGTTCATGGTTTGTAAATAATACAATTATATTTTGGGTTGACCCACTATGTTAATAGTGGTTTTTAATATTACTGTAGTCACTTTTCAGTTTTCTGGACTTCCCCATTGAAAAAATAACTTCTCGTTTCTCCTCACACATGGTCAATCACTGAAAAGCAGTGTGTTGATGTCATAATTCTGCTTGAATCCATTTGGTTTGACCCTGCTCCTGAGCAGGGCCAGAGAAACCTGAGTTGGTCCTGAAAAAACAAAAAGACTGTTGCTGAAATGCTCAGAAAGCGGGCGGTGTCGAGTTCAGCCCACCAAACCGAGGCTGTGGAAACAAGGCTCCACCGTTTCCTGTATGACAGTCACTGGCTTTTGCTCGCAGGATCTTGAACTTCTTTAGAAAAGAAGACACTGCATTGGCTTTTGAGATCTTTTACTTCATGTTGCCAGTCTGGTTCTATGAAAGTGCTTTCTTGATTCCTCAGAAATCAGGAAGTAATCAGGCCTGGATGGTTAGACTGAACCAAAATATATCAATGCCATACTTTATTTAGGACATAACAACAGTGGACAATTTTTAAATGGGGCCAGTATGGTTAGGACAGCTTTTGTACTCTTTAGATCATTTGAAAACTGTGTTTTGTATCTACTTAGATTATCTATCTCTGATATAAAAATGTATTTGATGATATATAGGAGAGCTTCCGCATGTCTTTCCTCCCAGTTTCTGTTACACTTTCTAATCTCTGCTGCTCACAACAGACTCAATAGCTGTTTACGACATGCAAATGGTTTCATGGGTTCTGATCTGATCATGAATCCTTTACGGTCTCTCAGATGCTAAGGTACACTTGCACACGTTTTAGCTACTTTGAAATGCTGCTGTATGCATATTGCATTTTATTTCATATTGTTCTTTAAATAAGCTGGTGTTCCTATTTTCCACTGTTAACTTGAATATTTCATCTTTTTTGTTGTGCAATATTTACTTTGGTATATTTTTGTACTTTTTTTGACATTTCTGATAAAGCTCGTCCTCGGCTACTTCAGAGCTTACTTTAGATTAGCTTGTTTTTTTCAGTACTATAAACTGTGCGTAACTCTGTGTCTTTTCCACTGTCACTCCTGAATTTCCCCATTGTTGGACAATAAATCATCAACAAAAGAGATCTGTGAAGGGGCAAATCGCTGTTTGTCTTTATTCACTGATGATAAAGAGGAGAAGAAAGGACAAACACCAGTACAGCTGTGGAGTTGTGACAGTTCTGTTTGGACATTATGCTGGCGTAGAAAGGTTCAGAGCTTTATTTCCCATCAAGGCTGGGCCATTGCTATGTATTAATCTGTGTCATTGCATAACTGTAATAGCAGGGGCACATGAGGTATGGGCAATGCTTTAAGCGTATACGCTTAGAGCACAGCTTTTAACACTGTTGGTTCAGATGAAGAGTGTTCAGGTTCAAGTTTTAGGGATTTTTGTGTTGAGCTTGCACCTTCTCCTCAAGCATACATGAGCGTTCTTTCTTGGCACTTTGGGTTTCTCCCTCCACCCAAAAATCAAGCAACCTATAACAACCCCAAGGGATGAGGTTAAGTGTCTCTATGAAAAATATTTGACATGTAATGTTCTGTATGTGTCTCTACCTCCACAATACCTTTTCATAGCACAATTATGTATATTAAGAAAAAGGAAAACAGTCGACCCAAAAGAGGTTGTAGTATGTCTTTCATGCAAACATAAAAGACCCTTTTTCTACAAAAATCTGATTGTTCATGTTATTGTTGACGGCGGGATTTTTCTTTTTTTTACTTTTAATGTCAAACAAAATCCTTCGTGTTGTCTTGTGAGAGACAACTAAGCACCCACCAGATGTTGAAACGACTTTGCCTGGAACAACAGCTTTTTCAGAGTAGGGCAGATAATCATAAACCAAGCCACATTTCTTTTTTCTTTATTCTATGTTTATTCTAAACAACCAATACAAAATATATAATCAGATTTGCTCCATTTTAATTTTGAAACGTAAATCTGAGGTTTCTTGTTTAGTTTAGGATGATTACATTATGTGCCTGCTGCTGTTAATTATATACATTCTGGACCTATTTAGTAAAGCAAATTTCAACGTCAACTACCCAGTTAAGCTATTTAAGTTACTTCAAACCTATATGACTGATGCATTTTGTGTGTTGTTCACTATATGTTACAAAAATTTTTCACCCACAGTGAGCTCCATCAATAGGCCTTTTAAGCTAGATGGAAACTACAACAGAATAGTGAAATACTTGCCTTTTCCACTTTGACAAACCGCCTTTGTCTAAAGAGTGGAAACCTTTACGTGATAATCCAAGGCTGCATTTCAATTGGTCTAATTAGAATGCTAACACATCTTGGATCTGTGCCAGTCGTTTGAAGACTGACATCCTTTTATTCTGTGTAAGGGATTTAGAGTAAAAGGCCTGGATGCAGGCACATCCATGACCATGCACACACACAGTCACAGAAATGCAGCGACTTCCAGAGCCAAGGCCACATTCCATAATGACTAAAAATTGGTGGTGGCGGGAGTGTGAAGGCTGAGCAATTTTGTTTTCAAAGGAGAAAATTTGATTCTCTGATTGTAGGATAATAAGAGCTGCCGTACTTAAAAAAAAAGACTGACAAGATATTCATCTTGACAAACGGCTGATGTTAGCCAAGCATGCACAGCAAATGCATTGGGTTTGTTCATGTTATTTAAAAATCAGCAATAATCCATGATACTTGCCTTTGG